>NW_021620078.1:535113-537138 GCF_004785775.1 Grammomys surdaster | reverse complement strand
TATCTATCTATCTATCTATCTATCTATCTATCTATCTATCTATCTATGTATCTCTATCTCTGTGTGTGTGCGCGCACACTCGTGTGCATGTGTGCGCGTGTGCATGTATGTGTGTTTTCAGCCATACTACCCTGAACTCCCTCCTATCTTGTCTGCCCTGAAACTCTTTAATTTCAAACACAGGAACAGCACAATAGTCAGGCACTAAGTGACACTAATGTGTTGCAAAGTCATGGCTTCCTAACTGACCCACTGTCGGAAGCACTCCCCAGATATACAAAGAGTGTGTTTTATGCAGAGAAACATAAGCAGCCGTGTCCTTGTCAGCTGGTCAGTTTTCTGACATCCTGCGACCTCTAGTGAGAACCAGCTGTCAGCCAACTTAAAGTTCTTTACGAAGTCCTTGAGTCCCTATAGGAACTCTGGAAAAACAGGAAAAAATTATCTCAGCTACACTCAGAATACCTTCACTTACTTTTTTTTGCTTACGGTTTGAGATGACTTACATATTTTAATATTTGTAGAAATTCTATTAATCATTAATGTACCTTCTGTTACTAAGGAGAAAAGATGAAATACACAATGTCAAAAATTTAAATGCCAATATAAAATGAATTTCAGTGAAAAACAGATGCCTCTTCCATATACGCAGATAAGAAAATCCAGTCAATCCATACATGTTTGTAAGTTACATGCTCAAATTTTACAATGATTGAATTATACTCTATAGCCTGTCTAATTTTATAAAACATACGTTTCTCTCAAATTAAAATGCTAATGAAGTAAATATACTTCAGTTTAAAATACAAATCTACAAACAGGTAAGAGTAAATGAAAACATCTCGACTTTAAACTCTAAAGCACCGAGTACTTGATATGAGTGAATGATCGTTACAATGGTAGTTCTAAGAGATTGAAAAGTTATGTATAAATATCTAATTGTAAAACAGATTTACTATGAGTATTCTTTATAGCAAAGGCTCTGGCATATATAGTGTATTAACATGTTCATAACAACTATCATTGAACACTGCTCACCCTGAAGATTTTACTTGTAGTAACTATAATTTTCAAAGTGGTGCTCAGTCAGTTAACTCCATAGTTAACTCATTCTCAGGAAATCATGTACATGCATATACATATACACATGTATACGCATAAATACATAATCAGTGGCTATACACACATGAAAGATGAATGCTCACTCTAAAGATTACAGTCTAATAGGCTGGACAATAGGCTAATGCTAATACCATCAATGAGCAGCATGCCATGGGGGCTTCTATGAGGGATAAGTAAGATGGTGTCGATACGACAATAGCTTTCACTTCACAGAGGGAAAGGAGGATCGACACAGGGGTTGCACCATCTCTCAGACCTCAGTAGGGAGTGTGATGGGAAATGCAGTGAGAACAGCAACCATTTCTGAGTCCTTGGATGCCTGTGAACTCTCTCCCTCCTTGCAGCACGATTTTACCATCACCTCATGAATTCATTCACAAGAGGTGTGAAAAATATTCCCATTAAATGAGGCCCAGACATAATTTCACACTTCCTCTCATACTTTGCCTCTACTTTAAAAATCCTCTGTATTTTAAAAAGAATCTGATGTTAATAAATGAACATATTAATACACTGTATCACTGTATATATCAGAGCATTTGTTATAAAGCATACTCATTCTAAACCAGCTTTACAATTAAATATTTATAGAGGGGTTTTCAATGCTTTAGAGCTATCATGGTAAATTATAAATTTTATCTGCACTTATATTGGAACACTCTAAACATACATGCTAGTGCTGTAACATTTAATACCCTAAACCAATGAGTTTTATAAAAAAAAATTCATCCTTAGAAAAGGTAATGAATACTACTTGATCAAACGATGTTTATTTGTAGATATATACTACACAAACACATACACGCATACACACACACACATACACACACACACACACACACACACACACACACACACACACACACATATATATATATATATATATATATATATATATATATA
>NW_021620078.1:504193-534713 GCF_004785775.1 Grammomys surdaster | reverse complement strand
TAGTATGTTTTCTGGTGTCAATGTATTTGATAGAACTGAATCTCAATCGTTTGACAGATTTAAGAACCTCTGCTGAGGAATTAACTTATGAGACATAATAGCTACTGATGGTTTTTCACAACCATGTTGTACACACATACATGTATAGCATGTATAATGCATGTGATTATAAATCCCTAGGAGACATGTGATGTGCACATGCATGTAGTTATTACCCCTTGTCTATTTTCCTAATGTTTCAACATGAGGGTAATTTTATTATGTTTTAAATAAGTGTTCACTGGATAAATCCAACTTTCACAGTAACTAAAATGGTTTTATTTCTGTAATAAATACAATGTTTAATTTTAAATTTCTCCACATGTGGCTTGCCTCTTTTGTCTTCTTTGTCTTATCTCTTGCTCTTTCTCCCTCCTGCTCCTCCTTTCCCTACCTCAGCCTTCCTCTCTTCCTTTTGTCCTTCCTTGTGTTTTGTTTTGTTTTGTTTTGTTTTTTTAAATAAGAAATTTAGTCTAAATAATTCTGGATCTACAGTTGTGGATACAGTTTCCCAATGTGCTTAATTTAATTCACTTTTTAACTTGACAGAAATATGATAAATGAAATAATCTTAGCATGTATAAGATATATATTATATAAGCATATTTTCCATCATACATATTTGTCAGTAAATGTCTAGTTTCTAATTTTATAATCAGCAATTTTAAAAAATTTAAGTAATTAACTGACATATACAAGCTAAATACATTATTCAGAATGAACAAATTCATATTAATTTTTAAATTTATTGTTTAAATTTTTTGTTAGTTTGTTAGCACAAATCATCAGGACCATCGTAATTTAAATGACCACACAGAAGCATCCTGTTCCGTTATGTCTAGACATACCTACACTTACTTAATCCCTTGTCATTCTGCAAGACTGGCAGTTACCCCGAAGGTATCTCAGCTATATCCCTGCCCTTTGATTTTTCTAAGCTTCAAGGTCACAATCTGGACTCAATGACTGAGATTTCATTGCTCAAAAGTTCTTCATGAGAAACAAATCTCCTTAAGCACTTGAGGTGCAGTCCAGCCTGTCCCCTCAGAAGCAACATTGCTTAGCTATGCATCACACACAGAGGGCAGATGAAGACACTGACTTCAACTAATAGCGAAATAAGCAACAGCATCCATGTCCCCATTGTTCAGGTCTAAGAAGCCATCACTTCATGCCATCTGGCTTGTTCCCTTTGAAGTTCTCTGATTACTCAGAAATTCTTAGCAAGTTTAAGGCTATTCAAATGCTCTGTAGCACACATGATTGGTGTTTGTTATTTTATTGCCTTCCAAACAACCTGACTCACAAAGTAAAATAGCACAATGAAGCCAGTTCAATCATATCACTTCCAGCTTAATTCTCATAGCATGTTGGTCATAAAGAAAAATGAAGTTATGAAAACTGAAAGAAAACTGATGGACCTGGAAATTGTAGGAGGTAAAATAACCCACACTCAGGAAAATCAATAGTGCATGTTCTTTCTCATAAACAGATCATAGGTTTTAACGTGTGTGTGTGTGTGTGTGTGTGTGTGTGTGTGTGAGAGAGAGAGAGAGAGAGAGAGAGAGAGAGAGAGAGAGAGAGAGGAGAGAGAGAGAGAGAGAGAGAGAGAGAGAGAGAGAGAGAGAGAGAGCGCATGAATATGGGTCAGGATCCAATAAATTGATCCTGGGGAGGTTGGATATGCTGAAGAAGAAGAGAGTAAATAACACATGCTAAGCAAAAGAAGAAAAAGCTTACTCCACGTTTAAAGATACAAGGACTGAGCAAAGGGCTGAGGGAGAAGGGAAGTGAGATCACTATAAGCAATTGTGTTTTAAAATATCATAATGAAATCTAATGCTTGTACACCAGTTTAATATATATACTTAAATAGCATGTATGTATGTACATACATATATATAAAAGAACATAGAAAATGTGTACTGTATAATCTATAAATAATCATACATTTGCTAATTGTTTGCCTAGCCTAAAAGTCCAAAACTGACTACATTATCACAAAATGAAGAGTAAAGTTCCATAGGCTGGAGATGTAGTTCATTCATAAAGCGTTTGGCTAGTTATGAAGCGTTGCCATTGTCATCTAGACTATATTTAAAATCACATAGTAGACACACCTAAGGGCATGTGAGTTGGTGAAGCCTACCACATATGCATGTATCATTATCCCTGAGGATAGGAAAGAAAGAAGGGAGGAAGAAAGGAAGGGAGGAAGGAAGGAGGAGGGATTGGTACAGATCTAAACACAGTTCATTATTTCCTGTTCTGCTTTATCCTATTGATATTTCTTATGAGTGCAATATTGATAAAGATAAAAGTTGTGTATGGTTCCTTTACAATCAAAGAATAGTTAATTAATAAATATTAATATATTCTCTATAGACCACGTGAATAACATGCCATCTCTTTTCTTTTCTTCATCATCTGCTTGTTCGGTTGGCTAAATGAAAAGATATGCACAGCCCAACAATACCAGTAAGTTGAAGAAAGAAAAGCTTCCTGGTACCTGCCCGCCAAGCACTATTCATCCCTAAGCATTTGCTATTTTGCTCTATGGCTTGAGCAAACTCTGGCAAGCAAAGCCCAAAGTCCAGGCCTTTTCAAGTGTTTACATAGATTTTAACACTTGGGATCACAAGGGTTTTCTGCTGCTTTTATGAATACTGCTGAGAGCAAAGAACACGAAATGCTGAGGTCAGCAGTGTGGAGCACAGCCAGCTTCAACTCTCCTCTCACCTCTGTTTTAAGTGTTTTGTTATTTTCCATCTTACTCATCTGAGTTGGGGAACCTGAAGAGAGAGACTTACTTCTCCATCAGTGAAGCTTCTTTTACGTACAACCTCTGTAAGCTGAGGACTCTATTTTTATAAATATTTGACTTTTCTCTATTCTTAAATCAAATATGATCGTTTTGATCATTTTAACTTTTTTAGAAATCAAATCTTCATACCACTTATTTTATCTAAATGTTCTGACTTATAAATATTTATGTACATGTATGGTGTTTTAACATGTTTACATTTGCCCTATTCTATCCAGTTTTTCAGTTTCTAGCTCATTAGTCTGAAGTGGAAATTTTTGGTTTCTTGGGAGACTCAGTTGTGTCATGTGATGTTTTTCTGGAAACTGTCTTATGATATTTTGTTGAGACAGACAATTGAGAGGATGTTCTGTTGAAAAGACAAGTGGTGTTCTTCTGGAAACTGCCTGGAAAGGGGCATATGATGTTTTGCTAGAGTGGATGTTTGAGGGGGCCTGTGATGTTTGGAGAGGGTATAAGTATAACCCTACAGACAGTGGGCAAGACTGTGGCATTGATTCGCACTGCCACTCTTTGCTCCTCTTCACTGGGCTTTGCTGCCAACACTGTGGCATTGGCTTACCTTGCCTTCTTTGCTAATCATCTTTTGTCTTGACTAGATAATGAGAAACGCACCATAGAATTTCTTGCAATATTCCCGAGACTTCTTGATGTTTCTGTGAACTCGGGCCAATTCTCAGAGCCTTCCAGTTTCTTCTGGATCAAACTGCCTTTGCTGATTCGTGAATGGATATCTCTGATGTTAACTGGCCTGGTTGTCTCTGTCTGGTGCCTGCCTCCTGTGTCCCAGGTTGCTTCAGCTCTCCTGGGAGACTGGGATGGGGAGAGGAGCAGACACACTGATCTGCCCCATGACAGACGGGCAGTCTGAAAGGGAGATAGGATTTTCCCAGAGGGGAGGAGTTCCCAGTATGTTGGGCTCTGTGGGGCTACCAGCTAGGGTGATAATTTGGGTGGGGATCTCATCTGTGTCCCTGGTTTCAGGTGATCTCAAGGGAGACCTGCAGATTTTCAATTCTTTTCTTAAAAGACTTGACGTTTTTATCATACAAGTCTTTCACTTCCTTGGTTAGAGTTAAATCAAGATATTTTATATTGTTGGAGTTGGTTGTAAAGGGTTGTTTCCCTGATTTCTTTCTCAGTCCATTTGTTGTTTGTATATTGGAAGGCTACTGATTTTTTTGTTTTGAGTTAATCTTCTATACAGCTACTTTTACTGAAAGTGTTTATTGTCTGTAAGAGTTTCCTGGTAGGAATTTTAGGCTTACTTACGTAAGTTATCATATAATCTTTCTTTTCAATTCCTGCCCCATTGATCTCCTCCAGTTGTCCTACTGCTCTAGTTAAAACTTCAAGTTGATTTTTTTTTTTTTTTGGTTTTGGTTTTTCAAGACAGGGTTTCTCTATGTTGAAAACTTCGAGTTCTATATTGAGTAGATATGGAGAGAGTGAACAACCTTGTTTTGTTCCTGAGTTTACTGGAATTGCCTTGAGTTGCTCTCCTTTTAATTTGATGTTGGCTGTAGGCTTGCTGTGAACTCAGGCAGTATCTCATGAGACTCATCTGTTTGGGTTTGCTCTAGCTAGGTTTAAGGCTAGGATTGAATCCAGGTGTTTGTACACGTACTTACCACTGAGTTATACCCTCAGCTCTATATCTTGTGGTTTCAGCTTTACTTTTCTCGTGGTAATGTCTCTGATAATATGTAGTATTGCTCAAAATTCTTCATAAGTTTTCTTTTTAAAGTTCTAAATTTCCAAGTATCTGAGTCATACGTTTTCCTCCTTTTTGTTGTTTCTTTTCTTGTCTGTGCTGTTTTTGATGTTTGGGTTTATTGCTGTTGTTATTTAGGGAAGGGCTTTGTAAAGGAAGGGGGATTGGAAATAAGATTTCACTGGAAAATCCGTCTAGGCTGGCCTCCAACTTGAGCAATCCTCCTCCCCCCCCCCCATCCTCTTCAGTACTAAGATTAAGTAAGACCTATCCATACCCAGCTAGCTTGTTTTTTTCTCTTTTCTTCTTCTTTCAATTGGAACCAATTATATTTGGTTCATTTTTATGTACTTTTTATATTTGGCATATATTAAAGTTTACTTTGTGGCTAAAATACATAAAGTTATTCCAAAGGCCCTTAGGCGTGATACAAAACCAGGCTTTCTGTGCTAAGAAAATCTGTATGAGTTAACACGGCTGTTTTAACAGCCAAGCTGTCACTCCTCTTGTTCTGTCTTTCTATGTTGCTTTTGTTTCATTTTGCTTTGTGCTCAGTCACTTCACTAGCCACACAGTTCTGAAGATATGGGTAGGATGGGGGTTACAATCCTTGGAAACAAATTTGCTCAGTATTGGTTCTTTACAGTGCAGTGAATGGGTGTGAAACATTAGACTCTTGTGATCCAAGAGTCTAATTCTAAATGACATGTCTTGATCATTAGTATAGCTGTCTAGATAATGTGGCTTCTATGAGTTTTTAGTCTTTATGTTCATATCATATGATTGCTATGTGATATGTTACTAATACTGGAATATACATCTTATTTACTCCTTCATCAGTAGTTACTATTATTCATATTAAAAGCACACTTAATTGGTTTGCCCATGAGCATCTAAAACAATGAACACAAGACTCTCAGGAAAACTTTCTCAAATAATTTGTAGAATTATGTAAATCTAGAGACTGAAATATTTGTTCAGACGCATATCTCTGCATCCATGCATGCTCACATGTTTAAGGTCAGATGTGTTTTCATTATTAAAGTTGCTTTTAGTTATAGTAACAACAACCTCAGTGTCATCTTGACATATCTGGGAAAGAGAACTGTCCATTGAGGAACTGCCTCCCTCAGGTTGGCCTATAGGCATGTCCATCAGACATTTTGGTGATTGCTGCTAATAGGTGGAGGGGAACCTAGCTCCCTATAGCTGGTGCCTCTCTTGGGCAAGTGACCTGGTTTTTATAAGGGCTAGCCGTGGAGAAGTAGGAAGAGCCAGTAAGCAGTCACCTACCATAGTTGTTGCTTCATTTCCTACCTCCAGGTTCCTAACTTGAATGGCTATCTTGGTTTCCCTGAGTGATGGAGTGCAACATAAAAGCTGAAATAAACCTCCCCCTCCTGAATTGCCTTTGATCCTGTTCTTTATCACAGCCATAGAAAACAAAGTAAAACAGGCATTTTAAATTTTTATTGAAAATAAATGGGATATTTTTAACAGTTGCTGGTAATACCTTCAGTTTTATTCCAATCAGTGGAGTCTGATTTTGTGTGTCCCTCTTCTGGAGGGCATCCCACAATGATCTCCGGCCCTGCCTGGTGTGGGGGTCTGGGCCAAGGGGACAGAGTTCGAGCAGGGAGGTAGAATTGGTTCCGCTGCCTCCACCACCACTAGGGGAGTTCCAGGCCAAGGGGACAGAGTGCAAGCAGGGAGGGGGAACTGGTTCACCCATGTCTCTGCTGTCACTGCCTAGTTATTCCCAGGTGTTGCACCTGTCTCTCTGTGAAAGGCACTGGCTACCTAGCAGGGAGGGGAGGGTCCTGAAGGCACTTTGGGAGAGCAGATCTCTTCCCAAGTGTTACAGCTCTTGGGACAGAAACTCTTGGACAATGTGGTGATTCTTGCACACCTTTACTTCTCCTGAATAGAGAGCCCTTTTATACAGTTTCAGGGTGGTTCAGGGTCTGGCAGCAGATAACGCCTATTAGCTTGGTCTGAGAGCTTGGAGATACCTCATGTACATATAGGAGAGCCTTAGGCACTGTTCCTCATGACTGATGGCCATAGATCTCTCTGTGGGAGGGGCTGTGGGGGCTGAGACTGAGTGAAAGAAGCCAGGAGCCAGGAGCGATGACCTTCCATCCCATTAGGGTCCAGGATTCGAGGCCTGTGCTCAAACAGGCACCCAGCTACTTCTCACAGCCCACCACCCCACAAATAGTCATGATTACATGAAGAAATTAGGCTTTAATACCCAATAATTTTTTCATAAGACAATATATGACTTTTGTATTCCTTCATAACGTCCATTAATAGGGGTATAACTCACCTCAAATATATATTCAGTGGACTACGATTAAATACTTTTTCAGATTAAATGTTTCATAAGATAGAGTTGTTAGTACTTCTTGTCACCTAGATTTATGTTCTGGAACATTCTATTAGAGACCCATCAGAGAAAAGAAGAGCGCTCTTTTCTCAGTAGAAATGTGATCCATATGCACGTCATTGATTCACATTAGCAGATGGGACCACCACAGTGCTGCTAAGCAAGGTAAGCTGCACACTTGACTGACAGAATACTGGCAGTCAGATTGTAATGTTGCAGTAATGATGTTTGCTGAAAGGGTGATAAAGTAAGATGTTTCACAACAAATGGCATGCCTTTAAAACTAGAACATGCTCTCTTCTCCAGCCGAGCAAGATGCCCAAAGGAAAGAAGGCCAAGGGGAAGAAGGTGGCTCCAGCCCCCGCCGTCATCAAGAAGCAGGAGGCCAAAAAGGTGGCCAATCCTCTGTTCGAGAAAAGGCCCAAGAACTTCAGCATTGGGCAGGACATCCAGCCCAAAAGAGATCTAACACACTTCGTTAAATGGCCCCGATACATCAGGCTGCAGCGGCAAAGAGCCATCCTCTATAAGCCACTCAAAGTACCTCCTGCCATTAACCAGTTCACCCAGGCCCTGAACAGGCAAACAGCTACTCAGCTGCTTAAGCTTGCCCACAAGTACAGGCCAGAGACAAAGCAAGAGAAGAAGCAAAGGCTACTGGCCCATGCTGAGAAGAAAGCTGCTGGCAAAGGAGATGTCCCAACTAAGAGACCACCTGACCTCCGAGCAGGAGTCAATACAGTCACCAACTTGGTGTAGAACAAGAAGGCTCAGCTGGTGGTGATTGCCCATGATGTAGATACCATTGAGCTGGTGGTTTTCCTGCCTGCCCTGTGCAGAAAGATGGGTGTGCCCTACTGCATCATCAAGGGAAAGGCCAGGCTGGGTTGCCTGGTCCACAGGAAGACATGCACCACTGTTGCCTTCACACAGGTTAACTCGGAAGACAAGGGTGCTCTGGCTAAGCTGGTGGAAGCTATTAGGACCAATTATAATGACAGATATGACGAGATCCGCCGCCACTGGGGAGGCAACATCCTGGGTCCTAAGTCTGTGGTCCGAATTGCCAAGCTGGAAAAAGCAAAGGCTAAAGAACTCACCACTAAACTGGGTTAAAAAATAATGTACACTTAAGTTTTCTGTACATAAATATAATTACAAAATTAAAAACAAATAAATAAATAAATAAAACTAGAACATACCAAACTTAAGTTGTCTTATTTTGGGCACACCAGGACAATTGTAATGTAAAGTATTAGCAGCAGTCAATCGAGTATGTGCCAATTAAAGTTGAGAGTTTGCATGTCTTCTCTGTAGGTGTCACCATTGCTTTGTACAATTCTTATGCCAGGAGCTGCCTTTTCATTAGGTCACAGGATGTATCTTTTATGCTAAATCCAGGGTCAAAAATCAGAAGTGCGTCTCTAAAAGTGAGACGTCTCCTGGATTATTCCTTTAAAAATAACAAATTATATTTGAATGATTACATTTCTGTTTGTGATGATATGGATATTTATGCTTCTTCTTTGGGAATCAATGAGTCCCTTCAAGGTCTTAATACAGCATTGTCTGAATCAAAAAGTGAGACGCTTTGAAAATGTATCCAACAAGACTCACAGAGCCTGATTCTACCTTACTTACTTGCAAGTGATTCTGTATGATTTGTTGCTGAGAGAAAGCTAACATGCCATTTTATGAGGTGATTTAGATTACCAAACCCTGAGCATTGTGCTCCACACAGTTCAAATTAATTATATGCTGACTTTCCATTGGGCAGAGTTGCTAGAATTCTATCCAGGGAGGCTTATTTTAAAAAAAGGGAGGGAGGCTCCCATCAGCAGGGCACGTATGCTTAGGTCAATGTTCTGTTCGTCATCATGGGACACTCATTAAATTAAATTCTATCACTTTCAAATTTAACAAAAATGAAAGCTCCATGATGAGGAATGTGTCCATGCTTGCACTGCTCTCATTGTCTGCACAGTGGCCTCAGGAACATGCTGGAATTTTTATGGAGACATGATGTTTTTAAATGGCCCAATTATCAAACCCAGATTATATGAGTTTATGATTCCAGTGATAGCATATTGCATAAATTTAAAACAGTGGCTATACTTTGAAATGTTACAGAGAAACTTTAAAGTCTTCGAGAGCACACAGCTATGTCTATTTATTTATACTGGAAGGCATTTCGTGTAAGATAAAAGAAGACAATTACTCATGCATGCACACACAGGCAAACACATGCACATACACACATTCACACATGCACACACAAGCACATCACACACATGTACACACACATGCATGCAGGCACATACACATGTATGCATACACACGCACATGTGCGCACACACTTTCTGTTTACTTGGTTGCTTTATGTGGTACTCTGCTAGCTAGCAAAGTCACTAACTTCTTTTATATATAATGGTGTGCTAAAATGTTAGTAAATACTACTAATTTCTTCAGCAAATTATACCAAAATAATCTTTGATCTATTTTGCAGAGAGTATTTTTAGGTAGACATTCTTTGGAACGTGCAAAATCTGATACTTCAGGTTTGGAAGAAAAGCAAGAGCAGTTTCGCTTAAATACCACACAACATATGCGCTCTCATGTGTACCTGGCACAGGTGCTTGGAAAAGAAAAGAAAAAAGTCAAAACTGTACTACATTTCTTCCCAAGCAAAATCTGATGAGTCACCCTTGAATATTTTCTTACCTAAAAAGGAAAATAAATAAAATAAAACCTGCAACATATTGACACAAGCTACTCAGAGGAACCACCACATGCTGCCCATGGCCAAGAGGAAGATATTTAGACAGATGCAATGACAAAGTCAATTGTTGCAGATGAAAACTCCGTCAAGTATTTTTATTATTATTAATATCATCATCATGAATTCTGTATGTGTTTCCATGTGGGAACATGTTTATGTGAAGGGATGTGTGTGAACATATGTATGCATGGGTAGAGCTACTCTACTCACTGTCTTTTCCTTCTGTCTCTGTCTCTGTCTCACTGTCTCTCTGTCTCTCTCTCTCTCTCTCTCTCTCTCTCTCTCTCTCTCTCTCTCTCTGTGTGTGTGTGTGTGTGTGTGTGTGTGTGTGTCTGTTCATTTTAACACAAGGTCTCTCATTGGCCTGAGAGGCCACTGATCCACTAGACTGTCTGACTTGAAATCTTCAAAGATTCCCCTGCCCTGCATCTCTCGAGGCAGGATTAGTGCCACTACCCAGTGTTTGTATGTTGGTTCTAGGGATCTGAACTTGGGTTCTCCTGCTTGTTCTGGAAGCAGTTTTTCATCCCATCTCCCACCCTCCAGTTTCACTTGTTTGACCAGTCAGGACGGTATATACGTATAGAGTACAGTGCAATGCTTTATGCATGCGTGTGTCATAGAATGAGCAGAATTGGGCTAGTTAATGATCTGTCATCTCAAACACATATCTCTCTGGGGGAATATAGAAAGCACACTGTTCTCTGTGCTATCTTGAAGTGCATGATGAATTATAACTGTCACTGTCACACCAGAACGTATTCCTGCTCTAACTGTATGTCTGCTCACGAATGCCCCCCATCCTCCTTCACACCCCAAGTAGCCTCATAACTACCTTCTATGTCTATGAGCTGAGTATATTTGAGTTCTTCATTCAAATGAGATCTCAGACATAGCAGGCTCTGCTCCAAATCTTCCTTTACCAATTTTGAGTGCCTTTCTAATGAAAGATATTCTTTGATGCTTTTGAGTCCAAAGGCCTTCTAGATGCTGGTAGATGATGAAAAATGAGTTGCGTGATTTGAATCACTGAGAAACACAGAATCAGATTGAGATATAACGTATGATATACTCGCCTAATTCTTCCATCCTTACAATACAGAAGGCTTAAACATTGAGCCACTGATTGTAGAAGGTTGGCCGCACCCATGCTCCTGGTTGTGTCTATAGTCTTCCTATTGTTCCATGGAACCTAGAGACCTTTTGTAGACTTCCTATGTATAGATGAAGTCTGACTGGCTCAGCTGCTTTCACTGGTTTATTTAGTGAAAGTGTAAGTAAAACATTTATCAATTGAACTTTAGGTCAGACAAGCGAGCTTTGGAATGGTTTACATTTTAGTAAAATGCCACAGTTTCACGCTCATCTGAGCTTCTAACTACACTATATTATATAAAATACTAAAGAAAGTATCAATAAATGTCAATGTGTCTTTTGTCCTTACATACACAATTTGTTATTTCAATAAAAATATCTGTTTCCTGATAAATTAGTCAATATTATGAATTGTGACCACTTTACTCTCTAGATCACATGTCCGTTATAAACATCTATCCCCGAAGCAGAACCATGCTGGAATTTCCATTCGTGGGGCCCCACACATGCAGTTCTACCTAAATTGGCATATGGCATGGCAAGATGCTCATATGAAGACTACATCCTGGAGGCAATCTACTGAGAGACCTATCTTTACATTGTCGTTTCATGTCACACTTGCATATTCGTACATGGGAGACCATCTGAGATGTTAACTACACCGTCTTGTCTGCTGAACAGGATTTTAAAGCACTGTGACTGAAACTCACATAAAGACTGATCACTTCTCCTCCAAGCAACAGATCATTTCGTTGACCAAATTCACCAATTAAACTGACTTGTTTTCATGTTCTGTCTCTTATAAATGGCAGCCATAGCTGAGGGTTGCATAGTGACTTTATTCCCTGGTCATGCAATCTTTGCTTCACCACAAATATACTCTGAGGGTGGTCATGCTTCTTTGTATCCCTTCATTTGATTCTAATTATTCTAGTTATTCATAATGATAAAAGCATCCATGATACTAACAAGGTAGCTCGGTGGATAAAAGCAGTTGCCACTAAAGCCTGACTTCCTGAATTTAATCCCTGGGACACATATGATGCCCACACAAAGGGGAAGAATTACTTCAAGTTGTCCTCTAGCCTTCACAGACTCTGGTATGCATTGCCACCACCCTCAACATGCACAGAATATAAATGCATAAAATTTAAAAAGTTATAAAAAATACTCATGCCACTCTCAAAAGATACTGTTTCAATGGCTATGTATATAATTACTACAGAGAAAATGCCAACAAGAAAATACAGCATTCTCCTATGGTCCTCTATGAAAAAAGGATAAATTATGTAAAGTTTCTGTTTATAGATTGTTCTTTAAGTCAGACACAGCCATGATTTAAATATTCTCTCTGCCCAACTGCTGTGTTACTGCTTCAGGTCCCACAACGTGGATGCTGACTCTACTGATATTTAGTCCAGAAAGGGTTCAGTTTAAACTTAGGAACTGTTGCCAGGGTTACAAAGTCACTGTTGCTAATGGCCATTTTCTTTTCATTTTCAAAAGCTGTTTGACTCATCCCCAAACCAGTGTGCAGTGGTTTCAGGCCTTCCATATTGCTGCAGACACAGAGTTGTTCTGCCTTCTTTTTTTTTGCCTTATCATAAAAGAACATCTGAGGGAGTTCTGCCTAAAATGAGCATCCAAATACTGGCCGAAGTCTTTAGACACTCAAGTTGGCAGAAAACACAGGGAACATAGACCCTTTACATCAACCCCTCTGTCAGGAATACTTAAAACACAGCTATATATCAAACTTTATGCATCGTTTTACTTGAGCTTATGATCATGAATTATTTAACTTGAGATTTGGATATTATCAAATTGTTGGAAAACAACAAATTCATACAACCATGTGTAATTGGGTATTGTTCTATCTGTGATGTGGGAAAAAGAGAACAATATCTCTGTTGCTGCTAGATGTTATTCGACTGCTGATAATTAAACAATAACTTTCTAACTGAGCACAGGGGAAAGGCACTGGTGATACTTTCTCTGGCAAAGAGGCTCTGGTTTGTAAGGTCATAGGCAAAACATCTATTTCCCTGTCACGTTGTAAAGAATTCCAGAATTAATTTGTAATTTAATACAAATCAATAGTGGGTTTTCGATATGTAATGTGGATATGTGTGTATCTATGTATATGTCTGTGTTTTTATCTTTGATGTGTGTGTTTGTCATATATATATATATATACATATATATGTATATATATGTATATGTGTATGTATGTATGTGTGTGCATGTGTATGTGTGTGTGTGTGTGACTGTTTCTGTGTCTGCATATGAAAATGAAGGAGAAACTTATAGTTACATTCATTAAATGGTTCTCTCCACCCTAAGCACCATAGCAACTTTGAGTGAAAACAATGACTTCCCATATAAACTAGAGAAAGCAAATACTGCAATGAAAATATTAGTAGTATGAACACTACTGTGCACCAGTATGGTAGGTGTGGCAAGTCCTTAGACAAGAACAAAAGGATTCTAGGCATCGTTTTCACCTTGCTTATGAAAATAATGATAAAATGTTGCACTGACTAGTATCAATTAATGTAATACAAAAACACTCCATGAAAAGCCTGTGTGATATTTCAGTCTGCAGGGTTGGAAATCAAATGGTTGGATTCACTTCATTTACTGCCTTAATACAAGCAAAAATATTCTTTCTGTTAAGGATTGTGACTTAATCAACTTAATACTAGAATTTCCATGTGTAAATAAAAGTTAGGTATAAACTAGTAGAATCTTATATCACACCTCAGTGGTGTTGACATTCAGCCTTTCTAAGTGCAGAGAAATGAAGACAGTAAAAACAAAGAAAGTACATCACTGAGTGGACTGCAATGGTCTCATTTCCAGAATCATTGCCAATGTGGTTCTCTCTCTCTCTCTCTCTCTCTCTCTCTCTCTCTCTCTCTCTCTCTCTCCCTCCCTCCCTCCCTCCCTCCCTCCCTCTCCCCCCCCTCTTTCTCTCTTTCTCTCTGTATGTGTGTAATATTGGAACAATAACATCTTCACTATTTCTCCACCTTGATTTAATTAAATTAATTAAACTCTGAATCCATTAGTTTGGCTTAAAATCCCAGGTCACAGACAATCAGTGAAGGAAATCAGAGCAGGAACTCAAGACAGAATTAAACCCGCAGCCATGGAAGCATGTTTCTCACTGCCTTCTTCACTGGACCATACTCAGATAGCTTTCTTATGCAGCCTAGGACCACCTGCCCAGGAAACAGCACACCCACAGTGATGTTGGATATGGATGTAGAAGACTGGGTCTTCTCCATCAGTTAAGACAGTCAAGACAATCCTGTCAAACTAACATAAGAAGTACAATTACTCAAGACTCACTTTCAAGTGATTCTAGGCTGTGTTGAGTTGAAAACTAATGCTGACTAGGACAATTATGGAGATCCTTGTAGCTTTCTTGGATTAAGGAGTCCTGACACATTCAATATCAGCCTTCATTCTAATTTCTTGAGGCTCACATGTGTCTGATTCTCGCAATGCCTACCTCCTATTGATCTGGTTGCTTGATTTCCAGGAAGAATGTTCCATGGCCTTCTTCAGGTCACAAAAGGAAAAGATGGCTCATTCTTCCTTTCCTCTGAACAACTCAAAGATTCCAACACAATAATTACCTATTAGCCTCAAGGGTAAGCTACACCTAGTTCAGGAGAGTTGGATAACACATAATTAGTTGAGAATATGACAGTTTAAGTTTCAGTTGAGTGCAATATTAGTCAACCATTGCTATATGCACTCCATGTTACTGTGAACACTGATATAGTTTGAAAGAGAAATGTCACTGGGTAGTGGTGGTACATGCCTTTTAATCTCAGCTCTTGGGAAACAAATGCAGGCAGATCTGTGAATTCAAGACCAGCCTGATCTACAGAATGGCCAGGGCTACAGCCCTTAAGAGACAGAGACAGGTAGAGTTTGAAATCAGGCTGGTGTACAGAGCTACTTTCAGGACAGCTGAGGCTACACAAAGGATTCTTGTCTAGGAAAAAGAGGAAAAAAAGGAGGAGAAGAAGGAGGAGGAGGAGGAGGAGGAGGAAGAGGAGGAGAAAGAGGAGAAGGAAGTGGAGTGACAGGCAGAGGAAGAACGTCCCTACAGTTCCATGTGCTTTAACATGTGTTTCCCAGTTAGAGGTACAATTTTAGAAAGTTATATAATCTTTACAAGATACAGCTTAGCTGGAGTTGCTAGATTATTGGTATTGAAGTTTATATATCAGCCTTCTTCCTTTCCAATATTTTTTCCCAAAACATGAGGAAGTGAGGAGTCCCATGCATGTTCCTGCTAGCTTGGAGCCTTTTACCTCCATTCTTTCCTTGCCTTGATCCCTTAGAGCCATGAGACAACATAAACTTCCCTCATTAAATCAGCTCTGGAAGGTGTTCTGTCATATTAGTAAGATTAGTACCCAAATAAGAAAATCAGAATATGCATTATTCTTGCTGAAAATTGATCATGTGGTTCCTGTATCCTAGGAACTTGTTTTCAGGAAGGATGTGGAAGGATTTGGAGCTGCTGATGTGGTAGAATTCTATAAGGAAAGCATCACAGGATATTCTGATGTGAGTTTGAAAAACCAGAATGATGATAAAACGGCATGCTGGAAAGACAGATGTTTTTTGTTCCTATGACAAAGTCTCCTTCACAATACTTTGGCAAGGTGGAGACTTCAAATTACAAGTCTCAGCTTCCACATGCATGGCTAAGTTTTCATTATGAGAAAAATTCCAGTTCTAGTTAATTAATTAATAGCAATATTTAGTACAAAATTCAAATTCATCTTACACTTAATGATTTTCTTTCTTTCTTTCTTTTCTTCTTTTTTTTTTTTATTTTAACAGAATCTATTGGTTTCTGGTTATCTAACTCCCACTGGAGTAATAATTGCCCAAAGAACAACAAGTAAAGACTTGAAGAAAATAGAACTTCACAAACTTTTCGTGGAGTGTAAATTAATATGAAAAGCATGAGGTGGGTAGCTATTTTACATTGTCATTAGAAAAATCTTTAGTATAAACAACGTAAAAAGATGAAAGTTTCATTTGGGCTCAATTCTAGGTTCCCATTCATGATCACTTGACCTTGTACTTCTGGGTCTATAACCAGGCAAGACACCAACATAGAAGGCTTTGTGGTGAGCAGAGGTTCTCAGTGCATGGCAGAAAGATGAGAGGGAGTAGGAGAGGCAGAAGCAGGAAAAGAGAGACTGGAGAAAGATGTACCGCTCAAAGTCATGCTCCAAGTGATCTACTTCCTCCACCTAGACCTCACAAGATTTGACCTGTCAGCAATCAGCCACAGATGATGGGAGGGCTCATTGGCCCCTATCACTCCCTGCTGGATTACTGATTGTTAAAGAAAGGATTCTGGGACAATGGATCATTGTCTCCAGATGTGTAGCCACTGGTACACCCACCAGACTCTACCAAATAATATACTCATGGCCACTCAAAACAGGTCACAAAATAAAATAAAAACACATGAATATGGAGACGGGACCTGCAGAGGATAGTGTCAGGGATGGGAGGTACAGGGGATAAAAGAGGGAGAGAAATCAGAACGTATTACATAGTGTATAAAATTCTCTAAGAAGAAATTTAACTATTAAGAAAAATGAAAGGTATTTTAGGATCATTTGATTCCATCCGATCATGTTTTGAAAAGCCTCAAGGACCTAGAAGCTATTACTAAAGTGAATCCTGAAACTGGGTACATATCCTGATAGCTGTGCCTCCTGGGATGTTGTTTCTGCTTCAGATTTCTATATGCAAGACTATTTCAACTCATGAAAGCCAATTTTTTTGTCACTCTATGTAAAAACAGCATATCAACTAACCGTCTTTGGATAATGTCACAGCTGTAGGGTTTGTCTATTTGATGTCATTGCCCAGTGAGATTACTGCCCCCCTCAGGATATGCATTATTTCTGACTCTTCCTCAAAATAATGCATCTACTAACATCTTATGCCAGGTCTCAAAACTTTAAACATTATTTTTCAGCAAGAGAAAAGATTTTACCTTAAAAACCATTTTTGTTTTAGACAACCCACGGTTTTAACAAAAAAATAAGGAAGGAGAATCGGAAGATAGGAGGAAGGGAGGAAGAGAGAAAGGGAGAGAGAGATGGAGAAAGAGAGACAAAGAGACAGAGAGACAGAGAGAGAAGGAGAAATCAGAAAAGAACCCAGAGAATGATATGTCAGTACATTACATAGCTATATTCTCAACTATAAGAAAACTTAGGTAGAATTTCGAGGAGCTGTAAATGTTTCAGGGATCCTGGGAACTAACATGTCCCCATGTCAGCTGGGAATGAGAATCAGTTTTAGCTGAATTGAAATAGTCCACATTTAATGATGACCTTTGTCTTCATCATGCAGATAAATGTGACATTTTAACAACAATGATAGTAGCAATGTCAAGCACCATGTAATAAATGCTAGCACTGGGTGCTAAAACCCAGCTAGTCTGTACAACAGTACCAAGGAAGTGGATTCTAAAGGTTTCTGATCTCCTAGATAAAAAAAAAAAAAAAAAGAGGTTTTCAGTCTAATAGCCTGAATCGTGCAGGGCTGTGACCCAGCCAGGCCCCTTGGGGAGCCTGTGCTCTTCACAGTGTCTTTTGCTGTGGATGTAGGACAGGTTTAAATTTAATCTAGAGTATGAAATTATTGAAAAGCAAGTCTGACTTAGTAATGACAGGTGCTAGGCTGAGCAGTTCTCTGTTATCCTGTGCTGGGGAGTTGAAGCTCAGGGTGAAATTTTTGAAGAATAAATATAAAGTATGTGCAGCTATTCGAGATGTAAAATGTATCTTTTGCAATGAAACTTTTACACAACTGCCAAATTAACTGCATTTGCTGATTGACCACTCAGTGTGGTGTGTGTGTGTGTGTGTGTGTGTGTGTGTGTGTGTGTGTGTGTTCAGGCTGCTCAGTGAGCGTGAGCAACCAACCTTAGATGTGGCTCTGATTCATCCTGGGCTGCCAATAGAGACCTGGCCAGAAAGTGAACTCCATTAATTTGAGTGCAGAGTCAAACATGGTTTTAGTCATAGGGCCAGACATAACTCAGAAAACAGACATGATGTCTTTCATACTATAGAGGAAGGACTCATAGAAGTTAAAACCTGCCCCCTTCAGAAATTTTCTTAAAATGTTCTGTGAAATACTCCAAAACCATTTACATACAAAGGACAGTGCTTGTCGGGCAGTGTTTGTATACTACTACTATATACAATACATATGATTCCTTCTTACAGTGCTTTCAAAGTAAAGGAGACAGACAACAATGAAGACAAAGCTCACAAAAGGACAGGCGTGAGTAAACAGATGGGATCTTGACTAAGAGGGGACAGAGGGACCTAAATGTTCCTCTGATGTTCAAGGGGAGAGATGACCAGAGACCTGGCTATTAAATATCAATCCTGACTTAGCTTTAATATATTCATCAAAAATTTTGGTTTTTAAGACATAATTTTCTTATCTTTTATGAAATACCAAATATGAAATACAAAAATATAGTATCTCTGTTTTGCTATTGCTTACAGCCATGATCTGTTCATTACGCAAGCCAAGCTTAAACGGCACCAGGTGAGAGAACTCTCAGGATGCAGAATGTTCTGAAAGAATGCAGGCATGTTCTTAGTGAGCAAGAGCTGTTCACAGGAACAGTGTCCTACCCCCTAAAAAGAAGACATATGTCTCCTCAAAGAAAATATGGTAGGAAGGTCTTGGGCTGTTTAGTTCTGGGTAAGAAAGCTTCTGGTCCTATATTTAGTAAGGTATTTGAGCCATCCGATGTGGAATTGAGGGTACTTGTGTATCTAAATGTTTGTGAGAGAGATGCATACTGTGAAAAATGAGATCATGATTTAGAAGATATTTGATATTATGAATTCTTCTTTACTTTCCAGAATAATTTGAATTCTTGATATGGTAACATTTCTACTGGTCATGTTTCCAAACTTGGTCTGTTAACAGAAAGATCATTGACCCCCCAACAAGACATTTGTTTTAAAATAATAAAGCACATCCATTCTACTGTTTCTCAGAATTTTAAAAAATATGGAGGACAAAGAGATATGAAAATATTTCCCCCTCATCTCTCTTTGTGTGTGTGTGTGTGTGTGTGTGTGTGTATTATTGCATGTGCACATTTCTGTACAGGTGCATGTACCTACACATACACATAGAGACTAAAGAAGCACATCAGATGTCTTTTTTTTTTTCGTATACCACCTTATTCCCTTGGAGTCTCCAACTGAGCCTTCAGCTAGTCAGGCTAGGCAGCAAACCCTAGGGATCTTTCGTTCTATGGGTCTCACAGCACTGTGGTTACAAGTGGCTGCTCAACATAGGGCTTGGAATTTGAACTCAGGCACCCATACTTGTTCATTTACCCACTGAAGCACCCCCATAACACCTATAGATTCTCATAACGCAGTAGCTAGCCAGAAACTACAGATTGCCAAATAAAGCAAACAGGTTTACATGTTCTGCACTACTGAGATACTGGAGACTCTTTCTGTCATTGAGACAACTGGGTTTACAATAAAAACAGCTTAAGGCAGCAAAAGTGTCACTCATCATGAGGACATTTGTTCTTCCTTGACAGCGACAGCAGGGCCTGCAAAGGTCTCTAGTGTCCTTGAGAGCTGTCAACCTTCTGATGATCCATTCCACTCACCTAAGCTGAATTAAAAGCCAGAAGTCAAATAAATCTTGGATGAACATTAACAGAGTTCTTTGTCTTTAGGTTTTTAGAGGGAGGGGCAGCACAAGGTTCTGGAAGGAGTCAAAATCTGAGAAATATCCATTCAGTAAGGGCATTACATTAATAAGATCTGAATTTAAGTATTTAATGAATGTGATTTTACATAAAAAAGGAGTAATAAGTCAATTCAGATCTCTCCTGTTAGAATATATTATACTTAGAAAGGGAGATAATAAAACATCAGGTACACATGATTTGCCTTTCTCTCCATTCCTGACAATCCCATACAGGAATACAATGAAATATGATCATACCTATCTCCTCCTTCCTGCCTCCGACTCTCCCTATAGCCTCAACCCATTCTCCTCCCAATTTATTGTTTTTTTTTTCCACTACACCAAGTCTAGTTAGTGCTGCCACCATGTAATCATATGTGCATGAGTGTGGGGCCATTCACAGGAGCATGACATTCTTACCACTGGACACACCCTCAAAAGAGAGTGATTCTTTTTCTCCTAGTAACTGTCAGAACCAGGAATGAAATCCTTCCTATGGAGCTGGCATCGCATCTAAAATAATACTTAGTTCCTCTGGGATACTTGGGCCACTGTCCCTAGTGAGCCCACCTTGCCTGGCATGTTAGTGCCACAGCTTGCAGGGTCCACCCCTGAGTTTGTTTGGGGTTTACCCTCCCTGAAGTCTGCACAGCACTTGCCTGAAGGCTAAAGCTGGCCAGCAGGGGAGAATCAGAATGGTTAAGATCAAAAACTCAAGTGACAGCACATGCTGGTGAGGATGTAGAAAAAAAAGAACACTCCTCCATTGCTGGTAGAATTGCAAACTGATGCAACCACTCCGGAAATCAGTCTAGTGGTTCCTCAGATAATTGGAAATAGCTCTATCTGAAGACCCAGCTATACCACTCCTGGGAATATACCCAAGAGATGTTCCACCTTACCACAAAGTCATGTTGTTAATAGCAGCCTTATGTGTAATACACAGCAAACCAACATCTGATATCAAATTAAATGGGGAGAAATTTGAAACAACCCCATTAATAGCAGGGACAAGACAAGGCTGCCCACTCTCTTCCTATTTATTCAATGTAGTACTTGAAGTTCTAGCTAGAGTAATAAGACAACAAAAGGAGATCAAGGGGATAAAAATTGGAAAGAAAGAAGTCAAAGTATCACTGTCTGCAAATGATATGATAGGATGCATAAGCAACTCCAAAAATTCTACCAGAGAACTCATACAGTTGATAAACAATATCAGTAGCCTTCCTTTATACAAATGATAAGCGAGCTGAGAAAGAAAAGAGGGAAACAATATCCTTCACAATAGTCACAAATAATATAAAATATCTTGGTGTAACTCTAACCAAGCAAGTGAAAGATTTGTGTGACAAAAGCCTCAAGTCTCTCAAGAAACAAATTGAAGACCTCAGAAGACAGAGAGATCTCCCATGCTCATGGATTGGCAGGATTAACATAACAAAAATGGCCATCTTACCAAAAAGCAATCTACAGATTCAATGCAATACCCATCAAAATTCCAACTAAAGTCTTCACAGACATAGAAAGAGCAATTCTCAACTTCATATGGAATAATAACAACAACAACAAAAACCAGGATAGCGAAAACTATTCTCAACAATAAAAATAAAAAATAAAAAAAATTCTGAGGAAATCCTATCCCTGACCTCAAGATTTACTACAGAGCAATAGTAATAAAAACTGTATGGTATTGGTACAGTGATAGGCAGGAAGATCAGTGGAATAGACTTGAGGACCCAGAATTAAACCCCCACACCTATGGTCACTTGATCTTTGACAAAGAAGCCAAAACCATACAGTGGATAAAAGAAAACATATTCAATAAATGTTGCTGGTTCAGTTGGTGGTCAGAATGTAGAAGAATGCTAATTGATCCATTCTTATCTCCTTGTACAAAGGACTCAATTAAAGAGTACAGAGCTAAACAGAACTCTCAACAAAGGAATCTCAAGAATTTCCACATAAAACCAGATACATTAAAACTAATAGAAGAGAAAGAGGGGAAGAGTCTCAAACACATGGGCACAGGGGAAAATTTCTTGAACAGAACTCCAGTGGCTCAGACTCTAAGATCAACAATTGACAAATGGGACCTGATAAAATTGAAAAGCTTCTGTAATGCAAAGGAGACTGTCAATAGGACAAAATGGCAAACTCCAGATTAGGAAAAGATCTTTACCAACCCTACAGCTGATAGATGGCTAATATCCAAAATATACGAAGAACTCAAGAAGCTAGACTCCAAAAAAAAACCAAATAATTCAATTAAAGGTACAGAGCTAAACAGAATTCTCAAGAAGAGAATCTCGAATGGCTGAGAAGCACTTAAAGAAATGTGCAACATCCTTAATCATCAGGGAAATGCAAATTTTCTTTAAAACTTATATATACTTACTCAACCCGAGCTTTCTGGGTAACCCAACATTATGAGGTTTATTTTTTAACAATATGAAAATGTTTTATTATTTCTTTAACCACATCAAGATAGCACACACATGGCTGGTGATCAAGGGTTCCAGGTCAAAGAAGAAAAACATGTTCAGAGTTAAACTGCAGATTTTTTTAAAATTCTGTCTCACATAAAAAAATAAGTATCAAAGACAGATGACATAAGCAAGAGGAACTGATGCTTACTCCAGAGAACACTATAAGTGTTCCGGGCAATTTACTACATGTTTTCTAGGGTTTACTGATTTAATTCTCCCAAAAGAAGCTGTAAGCTTTATAATCCTCATTTTTTGATCAAATAAACTAAAATATGAGAAAAGATTAACTAATTTGCATAAGGTCACACTATTTGAAAGCAAAAGCACTTCTGTGGGAATTCAGAAGTTCTGTTTGTCATGTGTACAGAACAGCCATGCAGATGACATTGTTTGAAGGATGGAAGGTCTTCACGACTTTATGGAATATCGAAATCAGTATAAGTTTCAATATATGACAATCCCATATGCAAACTAAATCTATGATTTAGATGGAATCGATGTCTCTGATTAAATAGAAATTTCAGTAATATCAAATAGTTGGTATTGCTACAAAATGTTAGACTGATCAATAAAACAGAAATGGTGATATAATACTATTGTTTCTGTTATTATTCCTTTTTGTTTTAAGTGATTTTGTCTAAGAAATTAGATTTGGAGTACCTGTGATAATGAAAACCTTTTTTGTTATACTTTTTTAAAGAAACATGACTATACCTGCTAATATACTATTATGACAGCTTTTCAAATGGGCCATCATTCATTTTAAATGACTCATTAAACTAATTGATAATGCACAAGTATACCAATAAACCAATCCATGTCTCACTAGTGGAGATTTTATTACCCATTACTGAAATATCTGGTATCTGCCTTTGTTACATATTTCAGATTTTTCTTTTATGTTGCATTTGTCTATTGTAGTTTCTTTACTCTCTTCTTTGTTTACCTTCTACCTCCTTTTCTTTCTTCTTTCTTTTTTTTTTTTTAAACCAATAGGTTGTATTTACATACACATCTACAAATTTGTATTTCCATTAGCACATTCACATAACTAAAGAAGAGTCCATGAGTTTGAAAGGGAGTTAGAGTCCATAAGACTTAGAAGATGAACCGGAGGAGTGAACATTATCTAAATATAATACTTGCATATGACATTTTTTTTCTTTTTTTTTTAATGCTTTTTTATAGCATGTTTTACAAGGGGAGGGGGTAAGAAGGGCAAGGTGGTGGAAAAGTACAAAATCTTCTTGGCCTGTGCCTTGAAACATGTCATGGTCTATAAGGTACTCTGCCTTGAATTATGATCTACCTGCTGTTCTAAAGAAGATATGGTACACTGCTTGAGTTATGGTCTCCCTGCTATTCTTAAGATGATATGGTACACTGCTTTGAGTCTATCTGCAGTTGCTAAGCAGGATCTTGCAGTTGCCAAGCTTCAGAGGACATTGTGCAGGTGGGGAAAGGTAGGGGGTGAGGGTAAGGGCGAGGGTCCTGGCTTCTGGCATCTCCCCCTTCTCTGTTTAGTTAGAGAAGGCATCTTATGATCAATCCCAACTATGTGAATTTTTAATTTGGATGTCTAATTATGGGGGGGTCTTAGACAAGTTCACAACCCCAAAACACTGATGTGAGACGAGTCACATCGATGGTCGAAGGCTTTAGGCTGTCGACGATGGGCAACGTCAAGGGACTCTGATGTGGGTGAAAGGAGGTTGAGAGCCCTGTCTTAGGCCATGTAGGCTGCACCCACTCCCAGCACCACGCACTCCTTTTCGGCTGCATTGGGTGGGCCCCTGGGAAGTGGACCTACAATAATCCCGTCATTGGGCTAACTCACAGCCATCCTAGTCCCTTTGTGAATGTTCAAGTTACCAACCATTTGTCAGTTTGGGGTGTAATATTGTCATAAAGGAAGGCTCCCCAATGTTAGCGGCCATATCAAGGGCGGCCTTGGTTTAGGAAAAAGCCAATTTTTGTTGTGGTGATCAAGAGGCCAAGCTCTCTAGCGAGAGAAGCGAGGACAAAGCCAGGCATACCAGGAACCCTTCTGGAGGGTGTGGAAGTCTAGCGGTCGACCGTAGGGGGAGGCAGGGGAGCTGGCAGCTGTGTCAGTCTCCTGCGGAGTCACTTCTGGATCCTCTTCAATTTTTGGCTGATGGTAATGAACTTCAACCGTCTTCTTGATGGCAGCATCAACCTGGTTCCGTGGATGGCAGGTCGCCGGCAACGATCTCTGTCTCACTCAATCTTAATGTCGTGCGCACATCCTCTCAATGAGGGTCCGTCCAGAGGGGTCCATGCCTCGAGCCCCATGTCTGGGTGCACTTGACCCGACCGGCAGGTCCTAGTTATTCGTGGGGGCGAGGAGGACTGCAACCTGCTATTCTTCAGAAGATATGGTACACTGCTTGAGTTATGGTATCCCTGCTATTCTTCAGATGATATGGTACACTGCTTTGAGTCTATCTGCAGTTGCCAAGCAGGATCTTGCAGTTGCCAAGCTTCAAGGAACCTTGTGCAGGTGGGAAAAGGTAGGGGGTGAGGGTAAGGGCGAGGATCCTGGCTTCTGGCCCATCTGGATTAGAACTTCTAATAGCAGGCATCACGGGTGATTCATTTTTACCTGAAAAGAAAAAAGAAGGGGATTCTCAGGGAGATTTCTCTTCCCTGGATGTAAATTGTTATTCATCGTATTTATGGTTGGGCCTGGCTTTGTGAGAGTATCTATTTTTTTCATTAAAATTTGTGGTAGCCAGTTAGCTGTGCCTTCTGTGGTATTGGACAGGCATATCAGTCCTCGGCTCCATAAGGGAACTGGGACTGGGGCATTCCCTTTACAGGTATGAGGGTCCTTCCCCATATCTGTGGTAAAGTTTTGTTGGTCTTGGTGGTGCCCGAGGTCACCAATATGGTCAGCAAGAGATTTGCCATGAGCTTTCAGCTTTAGAGAGAGAAAAGTGAACAAGGCATGATGGAGAGTATTTCAGGGGGGCTCCTTCTGAGGGGGTACCGTTCCCCCTCTTTTGTTTTTAAAGCCAATTTTTCAGAGTTCTTGTAAAATCAGGGCAGAAGCGCCAACAGTTGCTCCTTCTACACTCAGAGAGTCATGAAGACCTTATTTAAGGATATATAAATCTATATTAATAATCTTTTGTCAAAGGACTTTTATAGCACCACTGACAATTAATCAGACTATATGATATATCGATTGGAAATAGCTTTTTCTACTTTTTGTGAGATTACCTCTCTTCTGTCAATTAACTGTTGAGGGAGTTAGGTTTTACCTCTCTCTTGAGAATATTGAACAGAGATTTAAGTTCTTTTGTGGAGAGCTTAAAATAGGATCTTAGCCAATTTGCAACTCCTAGAAACATTTGAAATTAATTTAAGATAAGTAAACTCCCTTTTTTAAAAAAATCCTTTATCTGTGTGGGTTTTTTATTGGATATTATATGTATTTACCTTTCAATGTTATCTCCATTCTCATTCTCCCCCAAGATCCCTTATCCCATACCCACTCCTCCTAATTTTTGTGATGGTGTGCTCGCTCCAAACATCCTCCCACTCCCATCTCCCTGCTCTCAAATTCCCACACAGTAGGGGATCCAAACTTTCGGGGACCTTGGCCCTCCACTTTCACTGAAGTCTAACAAGGTCACCCTCAATTCCCTATACAGGTTCGTGAGTCCCTCCCTTTGTGCTCTCTGGTTTAGACTTTGGGAGTTCTGGTTGAAACTTTTGATACCCCTTCTAGAAAGGACCAACGCATTCATACTTTGGTCTTCCTTCTTCTATGTGAGTTTTATGTGGTCTATATGTAGATTCTTAGACATTGTGAGCTTTTGGTCTAATATCCACTTATCAGTGAGTGCATACCAAGTATGTTCTTTTGAGATTGGGTCATCTCACTCAAGATGATATTTTCCAACTCCATCCATTTGCCTAGGAATTTTGTGAACTGATTGTTCTTAATAGCTGAGTAGTACTCCATTGTATAAATGTACCACATTTTCTGCATCCATTCTTCTGTCGAAGGGCATCTGGGTTCTTTCCAACTTCTGGCTATTGTAAATAAGGCTGCTATGAACATGGTGGAGCATGTGTCCCTGTTGTATGGTGAAACTTCTTTTGGGTATATGCCCAGGAGTGGTATAGCTGGGTCTCCAGGTAACACTATGTTCAATTTTCTGAGATACCGCCAGACTGCCTTCCATAGTGGTTGTACCAGTTTACAATCCCACCAACAGTGGAGGAGTGTTCCTCTTTCTCCACATCCTCGCCAACATGTGCTGTCACCTGTGTTTTTGATCTTAGCCATTCTGATTGGTGTGAGGTGGAATCTCAGTGTTGTTTTCATTTGCATTTCCCTGATGACTAGTGATCCTGAACACTTCTTTAGGTGCTTCTCAACCATTCGAACTTCCTCAGTTGAGAATTCTTTGTTCAGCTCTGTGCTCCATTTTTTAATAGGGTTCTTTGATTGTCTAGAGTCTAATTTCTTCAGTTCTTTGTATACCTTGGATATTAGCCCTTTATCAGATGTAGGGTTGGTGAAGATCTTTTCCCAATCTGTTGGTTGCCGCTCTGTCCTATTGACTGTGTCCTTTGCTTTACAGAAGCTTTGCAGCTTTATGAGGTCCCATTTGTCAATTCTTGGTCTTAGAGCACTGGCCATTGGTGTTCTGTTCAGGAACTTTTTCCCTGTTCCTATGTATTCCAGGCTTTTTCCCAGTTTCTCTTCTATTAGTTTCAGTGTCGCTGGTTCTAGGTGGAGGTCCTTAATCCACTTGGAATTGAGCTTTGTACAAGGAGATAAGTATGGATCAATTTGCTTTTTTCTACATGCTGACCACCAGTTGGACCAGCACCATTTGTTGAAAATGCTATCTTTTCTCCATTCGATGGTTTTAGCCCCTTTGTCAAAGATCAAGTGACCATAGGTATGGGGGTTCATTTCTGGGTCTTCTATTCTATTCCACTGATCCTCCTGCCTGTCTCTGTTCCAATACCATGCAGTTTTTATCACTATTGCTTTGTAGTACAGCTTGAAGTCAGGGATGGTGATTCCTCCAGAAGTTCTTTTATTGCTGAGAGTAGTTTTCGCAATCCTGGGTTTTTTGTTATTCCAAATAAATTTTAAGATTGCTCTTTCTATCTCTGAGAAGAATTGAGTGGGAATTTTGATGGGGATTGCATTAAATCTGTAGATGGCTTTTGGCAAAATAGCCATTTTTACTATATTAATCCTTCCAATCCATGAGCATGGGAGATCTTTCCATCTTCTGAGATCTGCTTCGATTTCTTTCTTCAGGGGAATGAAGTTCTTGTCATACAGGTCTTTTACTTGCTTGGTTAGGTTCACACCAAGGTATTTTATATTATCTGTGACTATTTTGAAGGGTGTCATTTCCATAATTTCTTTCTCAGCCAGTTTATCTTTTGAGTAGAGGAAGGCTACTGATTTGCTTGAGTTAATTTTATATCCAGCCACTTTGCTAAAGTTGTTTATCAGGTTTAGGAGTTCTCTGGTGGAAGTTTTGGGGTCACTTAAGTACACTATCATATCATCTGCAAATAGTGAGATTTTGACTTCTTCCTTTCCAATTTGTATCCCTTTGACCTCCTTGTGTTGCCTAATTGCTCTGGCTAGGACTTCCAATACTATATTAAATAAGTAGGGGGAGAGTGGGCAGCCTTGCCTAGTCCCTGATCTTAGTGGGATTGCTTCAAGTTTCTCTCCATTTAGTTTAATGCTGGCTACTGGTTTGCTGTATATTGCTTTCACTATGTTTAGGTATGGACCTTGAATTCCTGACCTTTCCAAGACTTTTATCATGAAGGGGTGTTGAATTTTGTCAAATGCTTTCTCAGCATCTAGTGAGATGATCATGTGATTTTTTTCTTTGAGTTTGTTTATATAATGGATTACATTGATGGATTTCCGAATATTGAACCAACCCTGCATTCCTGGGATGAAGCCAACTTGATCGTGATGGATAATTGTTTTGATGTGTTCTTGAATTCGGTTCGCTAGAATTTTATTGAGTAATTTTGCATCAATGTTCATAAGGGAGATTGGCCTGAAGTTCTCTTTCTTTGTTGGGTCTTTGTGTGGCTTAGGTATGAGTGTAATTGTGGCTTCAAAGAATGAGTTGGGTAGTGTACCTTCTGTTTCTATTTTGTGGAATAGTTTGAAAAGAATTGGGATTAGGTCTTCCTTGAAGGTCTGATAGAATTCTGCACTAAAACCATCTGGTCCCGGACTTTTCTTTGTGGGGAGACTTTTAATGACTGCTTCTATTTCTTTTGGGGTTATGGGACTGTTTAGATGGTTTATCTGGTCCTGATTTAACATTGGCAACTGGTATTTGTCTAGGTATTGTCCATTTCATCCAAATTTTCCAATTTTGTTGAATATAGGCTTTTGTAGTAGGATCTGATGATTTTTTTAATTTCCTCAGTTTCTGTTGTTATGTCACCCTTTTCAGTTCTGATTTTATTAATTTGGATACTGTCTCTCTGCCCTCTGATTAGTCTAGCTAAGGGTTTATCTATCTTGTTGATTTTCTCAAAGAACCAGCTCCTAGTTTTATTGATTCTTTGGATAGTTCTTTTTGTTTCTATTTGGTTGATTTCAGCCCTGAGTTTGATTATTTCCTGCCGTCTACTCCTCTTGGGTGTATTAGCTTCTTTTTGTTCTATGTCTTTCAGGTGCTCTGTCAAGCTGTTAGTGTATGCTCCCTCCAGTTTCTTCTTGTAGGCACTAAGAGCTATGAATTTTCCTCTTAGCACTGCTTTCATTGTATCCCATAGATTTTGGTATGATGTGTCATCATTTTCATTAAATTCTAAAATGTTTTTAATTTCTTTCTTTATTTCTTCCCTTACCTGATTATCAAGGAGTAGAGTGTTGTTCAGTTTCCATGTGAATGTGGGCTTTCCATTCTCTTTGTCATTTTTGAAGACCAGCCTTAGACCATGGTGATCTGATAGGATGCAGGGAATTATTTCAATTTTCTTATATCTGTTGAGGCCTGTCTTGTGCCCAATTATATGGTCTATTTTGGAGAAGGTACCATGAGGTGCTGAAAAAAAGGTATATTCTTTTGCTTTAGGGTGAAATGTTCTATAGATATCTGTTAAGTCCATTTGGTTCATAACTTCTGTTAGTTTTACTGTATCTCTATTTAGTTTCTGTTTCCATGATTTATCCATTGCTGAGAGTGGGGTGTTGAAGTCTCCCACTATTATTATGTGAGGTGCAATGTGTGTTTTGAGCTTTAGTAAGGTTTCTTTTATGAAAGTCGATGCTCTTGTATTTGGCGCATAGATATTCAGTATTGAGAGTTCATGTTGGTTGACTTTTCCTTTGACAAGTATGAAATGCCCTTCCTTATCCTTTTTGATAGTTTTAAGTTGAAAGTCGATTTTATTCGATATTAGAATGGCTACTCCCGCTTGTTTCTTAGGACCATTTGCTTGAAAAATTGTTTTCCAACCTTTTACTCTAAGGTAGTGTCTGTCTTTGTCACTGAGGTGGGTTTCCTGTAAGCAGCAAAAAGCTGGGTCCTGTTTGCATATCCAGTCCGTTAGCCTATGCCTTTTTATTGGGGAATTGAGTCCATTGATGTTAAGAGATATTAAGGAGAGGGTGTTGTTGCTTCCTGTCATTTTTGCTAATAGTGGAGACATCGTTTGTGTGGTTATCTTCTTTTGGGTTTGATGGAAAAGGATTATTTTCTTGCTCTTTCTAGGGTATGATTGCCCTCCTTGTATTGGAGCTTTCCTGCTATTATCCTTTGTAAAGCTGGATTTGTGGGAAGATACTGTGTAAATTCAGTTTTGTCATGGAATATCTTAGTTTCTCCATCTATGGTAATTGAGAGTTTTGCTGGGTAAAGTAGCTTGGGCTGGCATTTATGTTCTCTTAGGGTTTGTATGATATTTGTCCAGGATCTTCTGGCTTTTATAGTATCTGGTGAGAAGTCAGGTGTAATTCTGATAGGTTTGCCTTTATATGTTATTTGGCCTTTTTCCCTAACTGCTTTTAAAATTCTTTCTTTGTTTTGTACATTTTGTGTCTTGATTATTATGTGACGGGAGGTGTTTCTTTTTTGATCTAGTCTGTTTGGCGTTCTGTAGGCTTCTTGTGTGATTATGGGCATCTCATTCCTTAGGTTAGGGAAGTTTTCCTCAATGATTTTGTTGAAGATATTTACTGGCCCTTTAAGTTGGGAATCTTCACTCTCATCTATACCTATTATCCTTAGGTTTGGTCTTCTCATTGCGTCCTGGATTTCCTGGATATTTTGAGATAACAACTTTTTGCATTTTGCATTTTCTTTGATAGTTGTGTCAATATTTTCTAAGGTATCTTCTGCACCTGAGATTCTTT
>NW_021620078.1:448378-499193 GCF_004785775.1 Grammomys surdaster | reverse complement strand
TGTATGATATTTGTCCAGGATCTTCTGGCTTTTATAGTATCTGGTGAGAAGTCAGGTGTAATTCTGATAGGTTTGCCTTTATATGTTATTTGGCCTTTTTCCCTAACTGCTTTTAAAATTCTTTCTTTGTTTTGTACATTTTGTGTCTTGATTATTATGTGACGGGAGGTGTTTCTTTTTTGATCTAGTCTGTTTGGCGTTCTGTAGGCTTCTTGTGTGATTATGGGCATCTCATTCCTTAGGTTAGGGAAGTTTTCCTCAATAATTTTGTTGAAGATATTTACTGGCCCTTTAAGTTGGGAATCTTCACTCTCATCTATACCTATTATCCTTAGGTTTGGTCTTCTCACTGTGTCCTGGATTTCCTGGATATTTTGTGTTAAGAACTTTTTGCATTTTGCGTTTTCTTTGACAGTTGTGTCAATATTTTCTAAGGTATCTTCTGCACCTGAGATTCTTTCTTCTATCTCTTGTATTCTGTTGGTGATGCTTGTGTCTATGACTCCTGATTTCTTTTTTAGGTTTTCTATCTCCAGGATAGTCTCCCTTTGTGCTTTCTTTATTGTTTCCACTTCCATTTTTATGTCCTGAATGGTTTTGTTCAATTCCTTCATCTGTTTGTTTGTGTTTTCTTGTAATTCTTTAAAGGATTTTTGTGTTTCTTTAAGGACTTCATCCTGTTTTCCTGTGTTCTCCTCAAGTTTTTTGATAGTGTTATTTACTTCCTTCTTGTAGTCCTCTAGCATCATCATTAGAAGTGATTTTAGATCTGGTTCTTATTTTCCTGGTGATATGGGGAGTTCAGGACTTTCTAATGTGGGAGAACTAGGTTCTGATACTGACAAGTACCTTGTGTTGCTGGTGCTTGTGTTCTTGCGCTTGCCTTTCGCCATCTGGTTCACCTTTGTGCTATCTGTGCTGTCTCTGACTGGGGCCTGTCTTTCCTATTATCTAGGTTGTGTCAGAACTGTTTGGGATGGGTTTTGCTGCTTGAGTTAGAGCTGAGGCCCAAGATGTGCTCGGTGTTCAGGTGGAAACAAACCGGAAGGGGCCAGGGCTCCGGGTCAGGAGCGGATTCCTGGGTCTCAGTGAGTCCCAGTGGGTCCCAGTGGGTCCCAGTTGCTTCCTGATTGGGGGCGAGCACTGCCACCTCCTAGCCTAAGAAATTGCTTGGCACAGAGGTCCTGCGAGCCCCGCTTCCTCTGGATTCTGCGAGATTGGGTGCAGAGCTGACTCTCGGGATCTGCTCCGGCACAGACCGGAAGGAACCCAAGCTCCGGGCCTGGAGTGAACTCCTGGGTCCCAGTGGGTCCTAGCCGCTCCCTGTTTGGGGGCAAGCTCTGCCACCTCCTAGCCCAAGACCCTGCTTGGCACAGAGGTCCTGCGAGCCCCGCTTCCTCTGGATTCTCCGAGATTGGGTGCAGAGCTGCCTCCCGGGATTCGCAAGTGCTCGGGCCCAGACCGGATGGAGCCCGCCCCGGGCCAGGAGCGAATTCCTGGGTCCCAGTGGGTCCCGGTTGCTCCTTGTTTGGGGTGAGTGTTGCTTTTACCTTACCTGGGATGCTGCGTGAGTTCAAGCTCCTGGGAGTCCCTGTTTCTCTCGGTTTTCTGGGGTTGGATACGGAGCTGCCGCCTGCGACCTACTCTATGCTCGGGCCCAAACCGGAAGCTTCTTTCTTCTTTCTATCCAGTCCACTACTCCTTCTATCCCCTCCTCCACTCCTTCCTTCAGTTGAATTGGTTTTTCACCCCTCCATCTACCTCTAATTCACTGTTATAAGAGCTAAGAACACAAAACAGTATCTCTGGTTACACTTTGTTTCTTCTTCATTCAAGGGATCTTCATCTCCAACTGAATCTTAGCTAAAAGTCTCCATACGTGGTTTCTGAATTGCGCCCATCACAAATATTTAATCTGTGCTTCCGTCAAAGGAATATATTACTGCACTTTGTGATAACAAAGCAGTGGCATCGTGAGTGGAGCTGAGATGTGTGGTGTCCTCCAGCACAGAGAAGATGGGCACAGGATGTCACTAGTGTCTACCATCATGAGAAATAGGTTGACAGTCATATAGAATATGCATCAGACTTTATCCACAGTATCCAGAAATACTGGCCCATAACTTGGCTGGATCTCATACTATGTGACAACAGATAACAAATTTAATGCCTGTCATTCTGGATTTCTATACATCTGCAGTGCGAATGTCTGTCATTCACATATTCCATGTATGTTTATAGTCCCTGTGATTCTGCCAACTAAGAACCTTTCTACATATAACTTTTATAATTAAAGGACCTTTAAATGCTTTCAGGAGAATAAAATTTGAGTCTCTCACACCTGTCTCATGAGCTGCTTTTTGTCTTGCAAAGTCACCAATGAATGTCTAAGTGTACCTAACTTAGGAAAGTTATTGCCCTCTAATCTTGAGTGCTACCTGACTATGGGAAGTCAGATTTTAGTTTTGATTGGGTCTTTTTCCTGTTGTCTCTCTCTGCACCTTGAAAACAACCCCACAGTTCAAACGGTGTGAGCTGAAGGTACATGCTGACCTCACAGTGATAGCAGTCAGAGTTCAGCAAGTAGAGAGTGGGATAATGGCTTATTTCCTCTTCTAGAGAAGCAGGGTTGTGGCCAAAGGCGCTCTGTTGACTTTTGCTTCCTGTATACACTAGGCATCACCGTGTGAGCTACCCAAGCCAAATTTTAGCAGCGTATGCCAAGTGGGATTCATACCAGGTTTGGAGGGAGGGAAAAGCCCACAAAAGGAACTTCCGCCTTTTTACCTTATTCCCACCCTTCCCCTAACAAGAAGGAAGACTCTTCTGCAGCATGTATGTACAATAGGATTCAACACTAGTTTGCCAAGAAAGATGAATCAAACACCATCAGTCATTATTTTTGCCTTGTGTCCCGGTAAGAACTCCAGGCAGTTACAGTCAACAGAACTGATGGAGTGCAATTTCCTGCCCTCCACTGACAGCAACACTCATTATGACTAATTTCCCAGCTCTCTGTTATCTAGTCATCTAATAACATACCTGTAAATGGAGCCCTGGTGACTCCCAGATTCACTGTTGGCTTCTAGATAATTCCTGGGGATTTATGGGGTGAAAAGGAACCCACAATTAAATTCAAAAGGGAACTGAGTAGGAAGGAACTACACACATATACAGAAACCTATCAGGGAAAAAAATCAGAGCAGGAAAAAGATAGGAGCCAGCCAAAGAATAAGGGCTCTGGATATTCACAGAGGCTGAGAACCTTTGTTTAAAAGAAAGCCTTGGCATCCATCAGCCAGTGTCCAGGGGAGCTTAAGAGCAGCTGAAAACCAGGGGCAGACTGTTCACCCTCATTCTGTGTTTTTTTTTTAATTTTCATCTCTACAATGGTACCCATCATATAAAGTAGTTATGACGTTTGAATAATTCAACACAGAGTATTGTGTTGGACATGTTAAATGTTGGAGACATGAAAATAAGTGCTATCATTGTGATGATGATGATGATAAAGATAGATGATTATCTTGAGAAAAGTTTAATAAGAAACAATCCTTTGGAATTAAAAAATAGAAGTAGAAAATAAGAATATACTATCAAACTACAGAAAAATGTACCCAATGTGGAGATAACAAACTTTAAAATATTTCACAAATACAGTGCCATATCAACATTTTTTTTAATTTTGATCTAGAGTGGAATACAAATGGCACTTAGAAACAAATCTAATAACCTAATATTTTCAAATTGAAGATTTTAAAATGTGAAAGTCTTCTAGACCTTAAGTCTGTATCAGAGCATCTGAAAAAAAGATAAATATGGAAGCAAATGTCAAACACATGAGAACAGGGATATCCTGGAGACTTGTATTAGCTGCCTGATTTCCTTCCCGATCAGTCTTAAGAAAGCTGTGTTCACAGAACAGTCTGTAAACAGCTTGATAGCTTCTGATTCTGACCAATCACTATTAGCATTATTTTTAAAGCCGGGACATCATTATCCTCCTGAAGAGTGTGGTATTGTGAAATGAGAAGTTTCCAGACACTGTGGTGTCAGATAGCCCTGGCAGACGTACCTGGCTGACATCCACCATAGTAAGTACCGTGCAACAGAGTACAGCAACTGTCTAGTTTCAAAGAGATAAGAGTGTCCTTCCATGCAAGATGGACCTGTAATTTGCAGTAAACTTCATACAAAAGATTTGAACATTCACAAGAATGAAACCATATACATATATATGTATACATATATAACAAGAATATATGTTTTATATGTGTGTGTGTGAAAAAAACACAAATTATTTTTCTATTATTTATCTATTTTTATGAGTCTGAGTGTTTTGCTGGCATGTACACCATTTGCTGGTAGAAGTAAGAAAAGAAAATTCAAATTTTCTAGAATTGAGTTACAGACTATCATCTGCCCGTGTGTGTGCTGAGAATCAAGCACCTAGTCCACTGTAAGTAACTGCCGAGCCATATCTCCAACCATAAAATAATACAAGTCTTTACATCAAGTAAAACTGCCTTTGGTTGTTTGGCTTACAGGACTAAGACTATGTAGTTATCGTAGATAGATTCATATATATTGCAATATTAGTTATACTATTTGATTTCATTTTTTTAAAGTGACAAACTACAGAAAAGACTAAGAAAATTTGAAAAAGAAGATACTAAAAATGCGTGTACCTCCATCTAGGCTAATTAACAATTATGAGAAATAAGCGGAGAGTGACTTTGCATTCACCTGATATGGATGGAAGGCAACTGTGATGGTTTGTATATGCTCGGCCCAGGAAATGGCACTATTTTGAGATGTGGTCTTGTTGGAGTGGGTGTGGTCTTGTTGGAGTAGGTCTGTCACTGTGGGTGTGGGCTTTAATACCCTAGTCCTACCTGTCTGGAAGTCAATCTTCTACTAGCAGCCTTCAGATGAAGATGTAGAACTCTCAGCTTCTCCTGTACCATGTCTGCCTGGATGTTGCCATGCTCCTGCCTTGATGATAATGGACTGAACCTCTGAATCTTTAAGCCAGCCCCAACTAAATGTTGTTTTTATAATGTTGCCTCGGTCATGGTGTCTGTTCACAGCTAACTAAGACAGCAACTTATATGGGTGAATGAGCAGAAGAGAAGGAGAAGTTTTGTGAAGTTGGAGTATCCTGAAAGGTCTTGATGGCAATCTAGAATATTATTCTTTAGAACATACTTTCTAGATAGATCTCATTTGCCAAATTTACAGTCTTTGGTATATTTTGCTCATGGAAAATCTCATCCTAAATTCCTTGACTCCTGGAATTCTTGCAATTGCTGAAGAAAACTGTTTTCTCATGCCACACTTTTTATCTTTTCACATACCACAGTTTTCAGGTAAATAGGAAGGGCTCTCATGGAGTCTCCAAAAAAATTTCTTTCTTTCTTTCATTAATATTTATTTATTCACTTTACATCTGATCGTAGCCCCTCTCCTCTCCTGCCATTCCCACTCAGTAAGTTTTCTTATAAGAAAGAACAGCCATAACAATTGAAATCAAATTCTTTTCACTTATCAAATGAAGAGAAACTGATATTCATGAATGCAGAAAGAGTACTTAACAAGAAAACAAAGCACTAATGTGACAAATACTACCTACCCAAATCAGATTAAGAGCAAAAGTCACACATACTTAATTTACTCATGTGCGTGCAAACATTCTGTGTATTACTACGAAAAAGTATTACCTCTAAATACTTATGCTTATCATAAAGTTCATGATAATCATAAATATTTAGAGGTAATATTAATGAAAAGTTAAAGAGAAATCCAAAATCAAGATATAGTGCCTTTGCTTTCATGGTAGACTAAAAGCCAAGTGCTGAACTTCAATGATCTATAATGAAAACCTAGGGGAAGTCGGTGTAGATAGAGGAAAGAGAGCAGTCTTATTTAATTTGTATCTTTCTAAAAGGATAAGCAGCATGATAATTCACAGATAATGCTAAATGAAGAAAGTTTGGAAGCTTCAAAAGTCTACCACACAATTTCCTCTTCAACTAAATGTGCAGGCAGATTAGAAAGCCAGCTTCAAATGGAATTAGGAAACTGGTAGGAAAATGGATAGATATGGAAAATGTATGACATGAAGTGGCCATTCTCAGAAAGACAAACATCTCATTTTCTCTCAAATGTGTAACTTAACTTCTAGTGTTTATAAGTATATAAGTAAGGAAGTGTCAGAGTGGGTAACGGCTATGAAATTAGATCAGAAACCATGAGAGTGGAGGGGAAGAGGTATGCAGGAAGGGAGAGAGTGAAAACAGACACACAAGAAAAGGAGGCGATGAGGAGCAGGGCGAGTAGAGCACAGGCGGGGGGGAGGGCAGAGAGAATCAATAACAACATTTTGTTTGGAAATTTTCATAGTGAGAGGTAGTAATTTGTATGATACTAACAAAAATAAGAAGTAGAAATAAATGAATGAATATATAAATAAATGAATAAATAAATGCAAGGACTTTTTATAATCCCTATCTAATTCCTAAAATTCAAGAATTATTCCATCCATTTCAGCATTCAACATCTTCAGAAACTCTTTCAGTATATTTTTAATAATCTTGGAGATCTATTCTAAATTATGCAGAAATGGTCAAGTCATTAAACTCCTAGCAAGCTTCTTAGAGAGGCAGACCCAACCTTATAACAGCATAAATAATGACAACAAGCTAGATCTAAATATATAAACCTACAACTAGACTTTTTGATTTAGTTTGTGGTAGTTAAACATTAGTGTAGTTTTAAGTAGTGTGCGAGCATCTGCAGGAGCTTATGACCCTAAGCTGAAGCTCACACAAGACAGTAGGAGTGTCTAAACACCTGGTGAGGCACAGAAGTATCACTCAGTGCAGATCCCCCTACACCCCTACACCGCTCAGGCAGCCTAATTTGTGTTGACAAAAGTAAAAGAGATGTATACTGTCCATCTTAGCTGGACCTCATTTCCAAGTGCCAAGAAATACAAACAAACAAACAAACAAACAAACCATCACTGCTTCTCACCAGAAAGACTTACATGAAATTGTATGTCTCATTTCACAAGGAAATGTCTACCACAAACTTAACTTCTTCACAAGACTAAGAAGATCATTATCACAGACATCACTAAAGTGAAGCCAGCAGTAACTCAATCAGAATGTCCTTAATAAATCCCTAAGACCTTGCAGGCCTGTGTCTGGTTGGTCAAAATCCAGCAAAACTAATGCTTTTGAACTAATATATTTGATCCAAAATTTGAATCCCAAGCAAATTTTTTTTATATTTCTACTTTCCAAATAGAGGAACTTCACTATTCCCTCAGGCTCCCAGTGAATAGAGTGTTTTGATTATTATTGATGTTTTCATTTTCTGAAGGCCAGCTTTGTAGCTTAGAAGGTACAAGGTGATGATCATAGTTCAATTTTATACGATAAACACTTCTGTGGTTATAAACTAGTTGCTGTCATAAGTCATTCCTAGGCTTTAGATTAATTAATTAATAATAATAATAATAAATAGCTTTTCTTTAGTTCAACTTTGGGCTTCTTGGAAATTTCATCAGGATATACAATGTTAACCCTTTTTCAAGTCTTACAAATCATAACACAGACAGCCTGACTGAGGGCTATTAGAAAGGAGTATTTTTTAAATCATCTAAATATCCAATCCTTGTTGACTCTGGGAAATGACTTGACTTCTCGCTCTTCCTGTCTGCAGCTTCAGCCTCCTTCATTTGTTCATGATGGCCCTCATTCTCAGGTCTTTAAATCCATACATTCTTTCTGACCAATACATTCTCTCCATAACTAAATTTGCATCCCCATTTTCTCTAGGAACACGGTCTGTGCTTTTCTACAGGATAACAAGCAAGTTCAAGTAGCAAAAGTCTACTCACAGGTACACATGTGTGTAAGTAGTGGTTGTGCTAATCCAAAGAGCATTACCGCTAGGTTGCAAGCTGTTCTGTCAGGGTTTTGCAAAATCTAATGTCTAATCTTGTCAATTAAGGGTCATCAATCTTTGTAATGAGTTTCAGTGGTATATCCCAGATCAAAGTACCACTGAGATCTAATAATGGAGAAATGCCAACAGTAGTACCCAAAATAACAGAATCGCTTGCTACCATATGCACAGATGGGTTTTGCTCAAGTCACACATAAGCAACAAAAGCTCTTAATATTTTTTATTCCAGACCTGAATGACTATAGCTTTTGCTTTTATACCTTTCGACAGATTTGTTGTTCTTACTTCCTTGCTCTCTGCCAGCACCAACATCCTGGATGTCTTCATGCTGTTTACCTAATTGCTCTCTGAGTGAATAAAGCTGCCACCTGTTCTCAAATACAACCACACTCGCTGTGGAGGGCATGATTGAGATGAATCACAATGGGATCTGGATCGTGAGCAGGACAGCAGCTTCGCATTTGTATAAACATGAATGGATGTGCCCTTCCCTCAGAATAGAAGGGCTTTATCTCAAAGACAACAATGGATTATTATCTCCCACGGCTCCCTTCTACTCTACCACTGAGTCACTTCAAGAATATGCTGTGTCTCGATGGAGCAGATATACAGGTCTCCCCCGATGGGATGAAATAATCTGCATATCACATTTCTTCGCCTTCATTATGAATTTTGATCAGCTCAAAAAGTATAAGACTCACAAAAGAACCTTTTGTTTCCATTTTTAATATAATGAAGTAATTTAAAAGCTTTTCCAATTTGTCAGCTCTTGAAACATACATACAAGTAACATTGTACAGACGTGGCAACCTATATTTAGAAATATATATGTATATACATATACGCATGCAATAACAGTGAAAAGAAGGTCATGAATTTGGAAGAAAGGAACGAGGGGTATATGACAGGGCATGGGAAGAGGAAAGAGAAGCTAGAAATGTAATTGTATTATAATCTTAAAAATAAAAAATAGCCGGGCAGTGGTGGTACATGCCTTTAACTTGGAAGACAGAGGCAGGCAGATTTCTGAGTTCGAGGCCAGCCTGGTCTACAGAGTGAGTTTCAGGACAGCCAAGGCTACACAGGGAAACCCTGTCTCGAAAAACCAAATAAATAAATAAATAAATAAATAAATAAATAAATAAATAAATAGTAATACAAAACAAAAGAAGCTTTTGAACAGTGGGGATAATAATATTAATACACAGCTGGAGATACACCATGTCTTTTAATCTAGATTAAATTTGTTTTAAATGATATGTGGAAATATAAAATGTATACATACTATTACAGTACCCTGTGGTTTTTAAACATGTATGCCTTGTGTAATGTGTAGAACAGGTAAAACATAATATCTCCTCTCATACTCATTACTTCCATTCTGGTCAAAACATTCAGAATCCTTTTTTCTACCATTTGAAATACAGAATAAATTATTACTAACTACATTATTATCATTCAACATTATTATTAAATGCTATTATTATTAAATAAATAAAATATACAATAAATGATTGCTGACTGTAGTGGTAATCTAATTGTATATTAGCAACCTGCTTTTTATGTGTGCTTGTGCAGACCAGAGATGTCTTCCTCTATCACTGTCCATCTTACTGTTTGGTAAAGGAGCTCTCACTGAACCAGGAGCGCCCAGATTAGCCAGACTGGAGGAACTGCAGGCCCCTAAAGATCTTCTGCTCTCTACCTCCCAGCCCTTGCAATGCAGGACACAGACAATCCGGGCTTTTTAAGTGGATGCTTGGGATCTAAACTGAAGACCTAGGCTTGTCTAGCAAGCACGTCATGAGTAAGTGTGTTCTCATGCTAGGACTTCTTACCTCCTCCAACCCCACTTAATCATAACTCAATACACACTGATCAACCGCCCCCCAGCTCTGCTCCTCTGCTTAGCTCTCCCCCCACCTTCAGTGTTCACCATCCTACTATCAACTTTTATAAGATCTGCTTCATTTTATGTTCCGCATACAGGTGAGACCATGCAGTACTTCATTCCTAGCCTGGATTTTCTCATGACATAATAGTTATTAAGTTCTTCTGTATTCTCACAAATAAGGAAGTATCATTTTTATGGCTGTATAGTATTGTACTTTGTTATTCTGGCTAGCTTATTATCAAGTTAGAGTTATTTGGGAAGAGGAACAAACTACATACACTACATGTTTGTTTGTTTGTTTGTTTGTTCTATTTGTTCTTGTTAGTATAGGAGGAATTTGTTCCTTTTCTTTGCTAAATCAGAACCTTCTACCTTTTCACTGAACAGACTAGCTTCACCTATTCTCTGTGGCATATCCAAATCTCTAACATCACTATTATTGGCCTCTCATGCCATGATTAAATTCAAGAACTTGAACACTAGCATTAAGAGTCTGTGGTAGTCAGTCTGCTATTTTAGAATGTTCCTGATTATTGTGATAAACGTGTATACAACATGAGTATGCTGGATTCAGGAATGGTTCCTCATTTATAACCATGGAATAGTACAGCACAAAATTCCACAGTGATACACAGAATGGCTGGCAGCTTAAGGCTACAAATGGCTTACATACAGATTTTTCACTTGATAGATTTTTCACTGTCATTAAGCAAGAGTAACAGACCTTTGATCAAGATTACTAAAGATACCACAAAAATTAACACTGTGATCGTGAAGTTGATATGTACACATATTTCTTGTCAAAAATAGACCCTCCTCAAATCTCCATATTTTTCCAACAGTCTTCAAGTTCTTATAATTTAAAAGAAGAACAACTTGCATCCCAGGTCACCAAAATGAAGAAGAGATGTGTCTGATCATTTCCTTGACTCTTATACCCATCTAGCAAGGTTCATTGCTGACAAACAATCCAAATTTTAAGTGTCAAGTTATATATCACAATAATTATAAGGAATAAAAATATATAAGTTTTATACATTATCTCTAAGTAAATAATGTTGTTTTGAGATGGAAATGCTTTCACCACAGAGAACCAGAAGAAATTACAGAAACATAAAAGCCAAGATAGAAAGAATTGCATGACTCACACACACACACACACACACACACACACACATATATATATATATATATATATATTGGTAGAGAGACAGAGGGGAGACAGGTTACAGTGATGATAGATGACAGATAGATAGATGATAGATAGATAGATAGATAGAGAGAGATAGAGAGATAGAGAGATAGAGAGATAGAGAGATAAAGAGATAGAGAGATAGAGAGATAGAGAGATAGAGAGATAGATAGATAACTGGGGACAGACAGACAGATAAATAGATAAATAGATGTAGGAAAGTAGATAGGATAATGATAGACAGACATATGACGTAGAAACACCTTAATTTCCTGTGTGCTTAGTGCAACAGTTCTTCCAGTCATGTTATGTTAGTCTATCGTCACATAAAACACCAATATCTAGGGCACCACTGCAGCTTCAACTTACATTGTGAATATTTCACTTACCTACCCAGAAACCATTAGGTAAAAATACAGGATATCATTTGGTAGATTTTCTAAAACTTTTCAGTTTGATCACCCTATTTCACTTTGAGCAATCAAAGTTTTTGGAATCTGATGCCATTAATGGCTATGCATACTAAACAATGAGCATAATCGGTGATTTCAAGATGATGTTGCTATCCTAAACATCCCCAAATTCTGGTGCGCTCAATTTCATGCAAAATGTGCTACTGTAATTAGTACAGTAGAATAACATCCACTCAGTGGTAGTAGATGATTTCAATACCAGAATCACTGTGACATACCTGTCACCTGAACAAAAATAAGCAGAAAAGCATCAGAATTAAATGACATTGGATATCAAATAGATTTATAGATATCAAAAGAATATTTCATCGAAACATCAGCAGCACTTAGAAGCTTACTAAAATAGACCACATCCTGGAACACAACACAAATTTTAACAAATTCATAAAGATTGAAATAACTCTGTTTTCTATCTGACCATAACACAATAAAACTTACAGTCTATAGCAAACAAGTTTCTAGTAAATGTGCAAACCCATGTAGATTAAACAACTCTCTACTGAATGACTAATAGATCAAAGAAGAGCTCAAGACAAAAATAAAAACAAAATTCTGGGAACTAAACTGGCCTGTTTTCTTATATCACCCAGGACCATCTGCCCGGGGTGGCACTGCCCACAATGGGCTAGGCCCTCTGACATCAGTCATCAATCAAGAAAATGCCCTTTAGACTTGCCAGCAGGAAATCTGATGGAGGCATTTTCTCAACTGAGGTTCATCTTCCCAGATAACTCTAACTTGTGTTAAGTTCGCCATGAAAAAAAACTAAGGAAACACACTAGTTCTTTTTATAAACTAGATTATTCAAGAATCCATATTGCTTTGGCATAAGAATGTACAAACTCTCTGTCTCTTACCCAGGGTCTTAAGTAGTCTCCTATTGAGATTTAAACTCTGGCCCAGGAGGCACAGATGGTAAGGACCTAGTATTCTTGCTGATCACAGCATGGACAGTATTCCTTGATGTGATGGTATAGTCATTTGGAATACAATACTCTGTGAATCTTGCATTCATCTCCACTTTCCAAATAAATACCTCATTTTATTAATACTAAATATATTGTTTCTATTTGGATCATCCCCACAAATCAACTTGGAGTGAAGAAAAGCAGCAAAACAATGCCTTCTGTTAGGTTAGGTTTGGATGGTATGTAATCAGTAGTCCAATTTCTTCCTCCTAGTAGTTATTGTCAAGCAAATTTGCTTCCAATTATGTGAGCAAATTTTGCTAAGAACAAAATCACCTGAATAGATAGATCTCTAGGAGAAAGGAGATGAATTAGAAAGGCAGTATAGGTGACATGATCCAAATAAACATTTATTTCAACTGAAAAAGTAAAACAGTCATTAATATTTTTCTTCTCAGTACCTCTCCCCCAGCTTTGTAAGTTTGTCCCATACTGTTTTAAATTAGAGATTGTGTGCTGAAAGGTCTGCTAAATCTTTCCATTTCTTTTTCATAGATAGATAGATAGATAGATAGATAGATAGATAGATAGATAGATAGATAGACACACATGTTAAAGTTTGCAATAGCAGCTACATATGTATGAAAAGAGACTACAGGAAACAATGAAATCAAAGAATTGTAATGATAAAGTTACCTTATGATACTGGATACGTTCAGGATTGGGCATAATTTTTAACCCATTCATATTTCTGAAAGTCATTTAAGTTAAAAATGGCAAGAAAGAAAAAAAACAGCAATCACCCTTGAATCACTTACTTATACTGTTTAACGGCCTTTAAAGTCCATGTGAGGATGCCGGGACGTTTTACCCTGCAAGCATGAAACCGTGAGATCCCCACGAAACTACAAGAAAAAGCTGAGTGTGTTCACTCAGTCCTAAACCCAGCACTGGGGAGGCAGACAGTCAGATCCCTTAGGCTCTCCAGGTAGCTTCAGGCCAGTAAGAACCCATCAAAACAGAAGATACTCTCTGAACAGTACTTGAGGCTGGCTTCTGGCCTCTAAATGAGCTTACAACCAGCCACATAGACCTGAGCCGACCTAGAAACTCCCAGATGGCTAGAGACTGCTGAAGCTAAATCAGAAGATGGAGAGAGATATTGAGAAAAAGACAGTGTCCCGTCTGGCTCTTGAGAGCCAATGAGATGCTGGGAGGCAGGTATAAGGTTTGCCCAGTTCCTGTAATAAACAAGTTGACTCTACGCTTTCTTACCCCCACCCCTAAGGGCCTTGGATGGGATTGCAAGCAACAACTGAGGTTACTTACAGGAATAGGGGTGAGGGGTTACTTACAGGATTAGAAATGACACAAAGACAGCTGCATCACCATAGCCAGTGCCAACATGGGTGTCAGTTCACAAAACTGGGAAGCTAGAGCACACTGCACAGCCTGCCAGCAGTTCAACAGGGTGTGGAGTATTTTTCCAGGTGCCTGTGTTGACCAAAACTGCTTCCAGGCAGCTTTGCTGCTTTTTGCTTCTTCTGGGAAGTTGGTCTGGTCTGACTCTTCCTTGTAGCTCTGCTTGTCTGAGAGTCTTCGCACTTTGGCTCCCCTGTGTCTAGGGTTTTTATTGTTTACTCTGGCAGGGTGGGGCCTAGTGAATCTGATCAGTTTCAGGGACTTCCTAAAGCTAATTTGAGTCATTGGCCTTCCTACTTAAGGAATTTCTTGCAGGATGGAATGTTTCAATCTGAGAGGAAACTGTTACACCACATGCAGACAGAAGACATAAAATAAAATAAACCTTTTAAAAACATAAATATGAAATGTGGTGTTTCAATAATGCTCATGGAGACTTTCTAAATCAGAACTTTCTAGATCAGAAAGTATTTTGAAACAATGCCAGAGAATACTCAAAAATTACAATATTTGGTTCAAACTATACATAACCTATGTGAAGACTAGTATTAGCACAAGACATCCTAAGACCAAGTCCTCAGCATAAATGAGATTTATTTGCTTCGGAGGGACAAAGGGCATGGAATGAGAGAGAAACAGGTAATAGAGGATGAGGGAGAAGAAGAAGGGAAAAAGGGAGAGGAGGACATTTGTCCTTGGGGAACAAAGGATTGCCACTAGATAGAGAGGAGATAGATGTAGCACATAGGAAGGTAAAAAAAGAAAGTCCATGTTAGGGTGAGGTATTGCATTTTAATTGAGCATATTAATTAGGGGAACCACAGGGGCCTTCTGATTGCTAAACTTCAATACTTTGACAGATGGAGCTTAGCAGTCAGCCTCAGGTGATGGAAGTGGCCAAATAAGGAAATAGACCTTGGTGGCTAGCTTTGGGAATATAATCTAATGTTTTTTAGCAAAACAGAGAGGATTCAGGGAGGGGAAGAGCAAGGCCTGTCAGAGCCATGTTTGTCATGGTCAGTCTGGCTACAGTCCATTCACTATATATCTATTTTTTTACGGTAGAACTCTGAGGAGTGTCTTAGCTAACATCCAGTAAGTAGTGAACAGTAGGGAGAAATACACAAATAATGTAATATATATATACATATATATATATATATATATATATATATATATATACACACACACACACACACATATATATACATAGGAGCTGCAGAGATAGCTTGGAGGTTAAGAGCATTTAATGATCTTGCAGAAGATCCAGTTCCTGCTACCAGCACTGTCAGTGGGTGCTTTCCAACTACATGTAACTTCAGCTCCAAGGCTCCTAATGTGTCTCATAGCTTTTGAAGGGAGTGCACACACAGTGCACATACAATCAGGCAAGTACAAACTATAGATAATTAAAATTAATAAAAAATTTAAGGGAATATCTTTTTATCTTATTGTGCATTAACAAATCATGCATATTTACATAAATCATATATTCACATATATATATTTATGATATATAAAGCCATATTATTATTTCAGAAACAAATTAAACCAATCATTCTCCTATGACATCAAGCATTTGACACCCTCCATGATGAGAGGAATAAGCACATGCTCCTAGTGATTCTCAAGTATAAAACACTTAATTATTAGCTCTTTTCACCAAGTTCAGCAAAAGACACAAACCTCGGTTAGAGATCTGAAGATGGCTCTGTGGAAAATGCTCACTGAATGTGTTAAACACCAGAGTCTAGATCCCCAGAAGCAACATATATTCCAACTGGGTGAGACATTCTACCTATAATTCCTATGCTGGGGAAGGTAAGGGAGGAGGAGATAGGAGAATCTCAAAACAAGCTGGTTAGCCAGACTAAGCAACTGAATCAGCAAGATCAATGTTCAAGCAAGAATCCTGATTCAATATGTAAAGCAAGAATCAGCCAGGAAGACGCACAACATTACTCTCTGACCTCCAAAAGCACATGCACACATGTTTGCCCACATACATGCAAACATCTTCAGTAAGAGATGTCTGTTTTAAAGCATTGCATTTGACAGTTTTACCCTTACAACACTGAAGATACTATTTAATGAAGCTATCTCTAGAAAGGAAGACACATTTGCAGCTGACTCTCATTGTACATTGTGGTATGCACTTGTCAAGTGTGCTTTGGAATATTCTTTCACACATGTTATATTAGTTATACAATGCACAGACCCCCTTTCCGAGAAAATGACTTCTGTAGACATTAGGTCTAGATCTACCTCCCAGTCCCATGTTCCCAGACATAAGACTCAGACACAAAATATATTTACAAATACCTTGGCACTTTTCTCACTAGAATCAACTTAAGATAACCTATTTATTTTAACCTACACTCTGCCACATGGCTGGTTACCTGTGCTCATGTGCCGTGTGTTTATCTCTTCACATCTCAGCTGGTCCTCTTATGTCTGCCTCTATCCCAGAATTCTTTGTGCCTGCCAGATGCCCAACCTTCTATTTCCCACCCAAGCCATAGGCAATAGGCTTTAAAATTGACAGGTGACATATCCATAAAATTCCCAAGATATTTTCTCTACAGACTATTTAATTCTAGTCTTGATAGTCAAGATAATCAATTTTTCATTAGACATACTTATGTAAAAGGACTACTTGACATAAAAGAGAAACTTCCTTTAATTAACAAAATTCCCCTTAGTAGTTGCTGATATATGGCAAAAGCATCCATTTCACAGAGACATTTATCAGAAGGAATAAAAAATAAAAAATGAACACACACACACACACACACACACTGTTTTGAGGCCTTTTAATGCTACTTCTGTGAGTTCTAAATTAACATGTAATTGTGGTTCTATTCAGGTACCTTAAGAATAATTAGCTATCACTACCGAGCTTCTAATTCCATTTTATCCTCAGGAGAGTTTTACTCACCTAATCCTAAAATCTTATTCATAAAACTTGATAAAAACTCTCATGTTGCCTCATGATTTAAACACTGTATCCAAAGGTGGACGGTAAAAGTAAAACTATTACTTTCAAAAGTAAAAATACTAAAATTACACTGGAATTTTTACCTCAGAGGTTATAAATACTGATGACATGAGGATAGGAAACAACTGGAGAGCAAGAAGCAACCCGGGTCAAAATGATTTATACAGAGAACATGTAAAGAGTTCACACTGAGCCTGGCTCCTGTATGAAACAAACTCATGCTATCATCGCAGCTGGGAAAGCGACCTTTTCAACTTTGGAAGTCTCCATCTCTGTGAATTATTGACAATTTCCTCACTATTGGGAAGGCATCCTCTTCCTTCGTACCATGGTCTCTCTGCTTCTTTCTTTATTTGTGCAAGCCCATTAAAAATGAAGCGACTGGAGGCTAGGTATTTTGGTGGTACAAAGTGTACTTCGTGTGATACCTTTTATATCTAAAGTCTAGACTCTGAGTGATTGTAGGGACAGGAGAGCTCAGGCTAAATGTCCTGCTATTGTTCTTGAATCATCATGCTTGTTAGAGGCTCATCTTGAAACTTCACAGGAGAGTCAAAGAGCCAAGCACCTTGCAGCGAAGCTGCTCCATTTATAGGAGAATAAGTCATGTTAGCTACTTTTTTAAAAAAAATCTCTTCTAGGAATTAACTCTAAAATGTATTTAGTCTTACATTGCTGGTTCACAAGGAAAGGCAGACTGGACAGGAAATATTTGGAGGTTCTGCTGAGCTTCTGCTGGTGAAGCTGTGTCTCAGGTAGACCCAGGGCTGCTGGACTCCTGGGGCACCTGCTCTAGTTTCTGGTCTCTGGGGTCTTCCTCTGCATTTCTGCTGTGTCTGTGTTAGTTCACACACCTGTGGAATGCATCCAGCGTGTTTTTCCTCTGTTACTCAATTTGCTCCTTGAGGCAAACCTTTCTTACAGATGAAGAAATCAATGAAAAACTGGTTTTAACTTTATTGTGTCAGACAATGAAGGTAGAGAGAGAGTTAAAAGGAAAAACAGCTCTACTTTCTTCTCTGGGACCGTGGGTACTGTTTTCCAGTCTTGGAGCTCCTGGTTGATTTCAGTGCATCTCTCCTGCTAAGGGGAACCTGTGATATAGAGTAAGGCTTTCTGTGAGGCTGGATTTCCTCCAGGCCTTTCCAGTTTTGGGAATCACCATGTAATTGGAACAGCTGCCTATACTCCAGATCAAAATATGCAAACATTCCTTTAACATAACTGGTCTAGCATTTGCCAGTTGGTAAATTCCTTATGAATACAAGCCAAAGTGCTTATATTTTAAAACTACATTTAGAGGAGGCAAAACTCCTTGAGAAAGACATAGCAGAGTCTTTAAATTCCAGCAATAGGGAGAGTGGGAGAACTTATTTCAGAAGCCATCTACAATTGCCAGCTAGATACTGTAAGGAATCACTAACAGACTGTTTACTTGTTTGACAGATTGTTACCTACATATAAGGAACAAAATGAGGAAGCAGAGAGAAAATAAAATCAATGTGTGTGTGTATGTGTGTGTGAGTATATATATATATATATATATATATATATCATATACATGTACATATGCACATACACACACAGACACAGACATACACAGACACACAGACACACACACACACACACACACACACACACACACACATATATATATATATATATATATAATTTTCTAGTTGTTGGATACAAGATCACAACACAAATTAAAGATAATTCCAGGGACATAACTATGACTGTGGAAGTAGAAGAGGGTAGTATTTAAATTAGTATGAGGTCCTCCAGCTAGCTTATAGATGATACAGTGGAAGTAATTTCAGTTCTGTACAACCGAGTAATTTCTGGATCTAGGAAGTCACAAATAACATGGAGAGAGAGTAGGAGAAGTATTACATGATAAAGATGCTACAACGACATCAAAGTAATTTGTAATCCATGCTCACCCCTCTGTTCGTATCACCAACCTAACTTCCCTTGGCTCTTTCTGTGCTTGGATGATTCGATAGTGCAGAAATAACATCAGTTACAACAAGCAAACATTTATACAATAATAAATGAACCATTATACAAAAATATAATACTAGACCCTAACACAAAAAGCATTGAGAGTCTAAAAAAGTGCCATAATATACCATAGGACTGTATGTCCTGTTTCAGAGACACATGCTCAGTCGCGCTCACTGCCACTCTGTTCACAATAGCTAGGAAGTGGAAGCAACCAAAATGCCTTCAACTGATGAATGGATAATACGAATGTGGCAGATTTACACAGTGGGGTTCGATCACCTGGAAAAAAGTAAATCATAAAATTTGAAGGTAAATTTATGAACTGGAAAAAAAATCATGTGGAACAAATGAGACCAGAAAGACAAAAGCTACACATTCAATCTTTTTGGAGGATCCTGGCTCTAAATCTTTACATTTGAGTGTGTAAGCTGAAGTAACCACAGAATTCAGGAATGTAGAAAGGGACCATGGGAGGGGAGAGGGAAGAAGGGGCTCTAAAGAGAAGGATAGTGGATCATACGTTCTATGATGGGGGAAAGGGAAAATGTATACGGGGGAGAGGACTTTAACTGGGAAAAAAGGGAGGGAAGTATAATGCAAAGGCAGAGAGAAGGGGAGAGAAGGGGAAATAAATAATACCAAGGATGTTTGGAAAAGATAGAGCAAAACATATTATTTTATAATCCAACTTAAACATACACAAACACAGACATGTATGTGTGAATATGCACACACATATATGTGCATCTGTATGTATACATACACACACACAGGTGTGTGTATGTGTGTGTGTTCCAGTTCTAGCCACAGAAAAAAATGTCATTTCTGGTTTTGGTTAGGGTGGTCCAAGAGATTCAAAAACAATATAGACTGTTGTCATTGTCCTTTGTTGCCTCCCCAAACTATTGCTGAAGACGCCATCTGCCTTGGACGCAGGACTTAGAGGAATTGAGCTGGAGCTAACTAGAAACCTTCCTGGCTGCTCTGGCTCATACTAGCTAAAGATGCTGTGTGCTTTTGTGTTTGTGTTTGCTTCTCTCGTTCACTTGGATTTCATCTTAGTAGTATATGTTTCTGAAAGAGACTCGATTTCCTCATGGCTCCACACTGGCTGTCCTATTAGGAGACCATTTTAGGTTTTCTCCAACCAAATCAATAGTGCTTCTTAAAATATTGACTCTTGTCCTTCCGTGAGCCTTTGGTGTGCTCATTTATACTTACACTGCATCTTGTCACTGCTTATTGTTATTTATCCGTTTATTTTCTTCAATGCTGCCATTTCCTATAATTTTACATTTTAAACTTTTCCTGCTTTTTAACATTTTCCTATTTTTTATCAATATACCTCCCTGCATTTTTCAAACAGGGTTATCAGCAATTTAATTTTTTTCTTGATTTTTTACTGAGATAATTTTCAAATATGTTCTTTATTTGCACTTCACAACGTAATTCTTTCAATGTGTTTTAACACTCTTCAACATCTTACATAAATCCTAGGATGCCATATTTTTTCTCCATTTATCACGGCAAATACTAACCAGTCTAGTTGTTATGCCAGCTATAAAGTGGCATAAATTATTTTTACTTTGTAAGATGTTCAGTCTCAAATTTGTAACTGAAGAAAGCATCTTTGTGTCCATTTCTCATCGTACACATTCACTATCTGTGGGTCTGATGTATTTTGCGATCGTTTTCCTGCAATATACATCTGATGATTCAAACAAAGTTGGATGGCAACAAACAGAACCCAAAACACATGCTCTGTAAGGTCTTCCTCCTTCAAGCGCTACCCCAGTTATACATGCATACAAACGTACATACATACATACATACATACATACATACACACATAACACACACACACAGGCACACCAATATACTTTTCCTTCCACTCACTCATATTGCAACTTTATTGTAGTTCTTGGAGTTGCTGTGCATGCCCATAATAGGGGAGTAAATTTGAAATTATCTGGATTAACATTTAGTCCTTTTTTTTAGTGGTCTGAGAATTAGTCCTTACACATTAGTTAAATAGATGTACTGCTTTTTGAAGGTAGATCAGTAAATTTTTCACACATATTTTAGTTGTCTGTTTTATAAACTAAGATCTGGGTGTTCTGCCAGCTGAAGTCTATCATAGCTTAAGTCTATTTACTGTCCTAGATCATCATTGTAGTCTTGGATGCTGTCCTGAATTCTTATCTTTTTCCCCTGTTTTTCCTGGAATTTATGAGAGGGATATTTCTAGCATACTAGAATTTACTTCAGACTCTCTCCTTTGTGCAAACACTGCAAATATCAATTTTGCTCTTCTACCTAAACGTGATTTAAAAATAAACCCATAAATCAACTCTCCTTCACACTATAGGCATGAAAAGACTGAGGTAGATGCATAATATCATTGTCCTTTTCCAAACTAAAGGACAACTATATTGTTGCTCAGCTTTGGTGGGAAAAACGCTAGCATCAGCTTGTACTGGGAATCTCACTAAACATTCAGAGGTAAAATCAGGTGCATGTATGTTTTAAAATCATGTAGATAATTATAGACTGAATTATTGAAAAGTGGAGTTAGAGAATTTACTCAACTTCTTTTTTTTTTCTTTTTTTTTTTATTGGATGATTTATTTACATTTCCTATGTTGTCCCCTTACCCCATCCCCCACCACCCCCTCGGAACCCCCATTCCCCTCGCCCCTCCTCCTTCTTCTCTGTGGATGTAACCTCTATCTACACCCCCCCACTCCCACCTCCCCACCCTCAAAATTCCCACCCCCTGGGGCATCCAGCCTTCATGAGGTCAAGGTTCTCTTCTTCCACCTATGCCCAGCAGGGCCCTCCACTTTTACATATTCAGCTGAAGCCCTGGGTCCCCCCCTAAGTGCTCCCAGGCTGGTGGTTTAGACCCTGGGAGCTGTGGTTGGTTGGTATTGTTGCTCTCCTCATGGTGCCACAAACCCTTTCAGCTCCTTCAGTCTTCACTCTAACTCCTCCATTGAGAACCCCATGATCAGTTCAATGGCTAGTTGTGAGCATCTGCCTCTGAATATGTCTGACTCTTGAAGGCCTCTGAGGAGATATCCATATCAGGCTCTTATCAGCATGCACTTCCTGTCTTCCACATCAGCATCTACCTTTGGTGATTGCACATGGGATAGATACTCAGGTGGGGTGGTCTTGAGACGGCCCCTCCTTCAGTTTCTGTCCCTCACTTTGTCTCCATATTTGCTCCCTTGAGTATTTTGTTGCTCCTTCTAAGAAGGACCGAATCACCCTCACTTGGTCTTCCTTCTTTATGGGCTTCATGTGGCCTGTGAGTTGCATCTTGGGCATTTCAAGGTTCTAGGCTAATATCCAATAATCAGTGAGTGAATACCATGTGTCTTCTTTTGTGATTGGCTTACCTCACTCAGGATGATAATTTCTAGTTCCATCCATTTACCTAGGAACCTCTCGAATTCATTGTTTTTAATAGCTGAGTAATACTCCATTGTGTAAATATACCACATTTTTTGAATCCATTCCTCAGTTGAAGGACATCTGGGTTCTTTCCAGCTCCTGGCTATTATAAATAAGGCTGCTATGAACATAGTTGAGCATATGTCCTTGTTATATGTTCGAGCATCTTCTGGGTATATTAGGAAATGACACCCTTCACAATAGTTGCAAATAATATAAAATACCTTGGTGTGAATCTAACCAAGCAAGTGAAAGACCTGTATGACAAGAACTTCAAGTCTCTGAAGAAAGAAATTGAAGAAGATCTCAGAAGATGGAAAGATCTCCCATGCTCATGGATTGGCAGGATTAATATAATAAAAATGGCCATCTTGCCAAAAGCAATCTACAGATTCAATGCAATCCCCATTAAAATCCCAACTCAATTCTTCACAGAGTTAGAAAAGGAAATTCTCAAATTCATATGGAATAACAAAAAACCCAGGATAGCGAAAACTATTCTCAACAATAAAAGAACTTCTGGAGGAATTATCATCCCTGACCTCAAGCTGTACTACAGAGTAATAGTGATAAAAACTACCTGGTATTGGTACAGAGACAGGCAGGAAGATCAATGGAATAGAATTGAAGACCCAGAAATGAACCCACACTCCTATGGTCACTTGATCTTTGACAAAGGAGCTAAAACTGTCCAGTGGAAAAAGGACAGCATTTTCAACAAATGGTGCTGGTTCAACTGGAAGACAACATGTAGAAGAATGAAAATTGATCCATTATTATCCCCTTGTACAAAGCTCAAGTCTATGTGGATAAAGGACCTCCACATAAAACCAGATACACTGAAACTAATAGAAGAGAAGGTGGGGAAAAGCCTCGAATACTTGGGCACAGGGGAAAAGTTCCTGAACAGAACTCCAATGGCATATGCTCTAAGATCGAGAATTGACAAATGGGACTTCATAAAATTGCAAAGTTTCTGTAAGGCAAAGGACACTGTCAATAGGACAAAACGACAACCAACAAATTGGGAAAAGATCTTTACCAATCCTTCATCTGATAGAGGGCTAATATCCAATATATACAAAGAACTCAAGAAATTAGACTCCAGACAACCAAATTACCCTATTAAAAAATGGGGTATAGAGCTTAACAAAGAATTTTCAACGGAAGAAACTCGAATGGCCGAGAAGCATCTAAAGAAATGTTCAGCATCCTTAGTCGTCAGGGAAATGCAAATCAAAACAACCCTGAGATTCCATCTCACACCAGTCAGAATGGCTAAGATTAAAAACTCAGGTGATAGTAGATGCTGGCGAGGGTGTGGAGAAAGAGGAACACTCCTCCATTGTTGGTGGGACTGCAAGATGGTGCAACCACTTTGGAAATCAGTCTGGCTGTTCCTCAGAAAATTGGACATAGCGTTACCCGAGGATCCAGCTATACCACTCCTAGGCATATACTCAACTTCTTTTATTAAAAATATGCTCCATGTAAATGCAATGAAAAGGAAAGGTAAGTTTGAGTTCCTTGAATATTGATTGTCTTTAAATTAACAATATACCTCATATATATATATACATATATATATATGTATATATACATATATATATGTATGATTTATTGTTGAAATTTATGCTGCTACTTCCTAAATTGAATTTCCTATGTGAATAAGAGGAAAAGAAGTACCATATTAATCAAATGACAGAAAAAGTATATTTGGCATTTTGAGAAGAAGTGCTGAAAGCATTTTGTTTTTGTTTTTGTTTTTGTTTTTGTTTTTGTTTTGTTTTGTTTCTGTTTCTGTTTTTTTGTTTTTTGTTTTCTGTTTTCCCTAGCAATAGAAACCTACAAATAGCAACATGGAATCTGTAGGGATTTAAGTAGATAAGAAATAGCTAACTTGCAATTTTGTCACCAGCTGTATGACTTAACCTTAGTTCTTATTATCTATAGAGCAACCTCAGTAAGGCCTTGACAATTATAGGTTAAAATACATAGAAAACTTTCAACATGTAAACTTAGTCCTGAACAAAGTTAGTTATTGATATTATTGGGACCTAGGGGAAGTTTAGAATTAAGACTGTCTGTAAGTACAATTTATGAACAAACTGGGAAGTTTCTCACCCTCAAATTAAAAACAAACATTTTCTGAAACACAAATAAGAGCATAATTAAGTATTCTTTGTCTGTTCATGATCTATTGCAGAACTAGTTGGTCAGCTTTGGAGAGCAGGTGTACAGTAGGTAAGAGCCTAGAGGAGACCATACACCACTGAAGGAATCACTGTGTCAAAGCTGATTTGGCAAGCAGACAAGCCTTTAATGGTGAGCATACCATAGTAGCAGGGTAGCAGCCAAGTTTTTGCTGGAAGCATTTTAAGGTAACACAGTTAAATGACATCTGGGTATGATTTATGTGTCTAAATGTTTTCCTTGTTCTTACCATGTAACTACAGGGAATCCTGTGGTTTGATAACGCCTGTTATATCACACAAAATGTCATTAACCCCTCAAATCCTTCCTAACTTGACCATGTCTACTGTGAACTTTAAGTATTTTGAGCATCAGTGTGATTTGTCTGGAGTGCTCAGTAGAGTTCATCTTTCTTTGTTTTAGTGTTTAGGTAATACTGATCACTCACATAAAATAAAATCCAGTAAGGTGAGCAAAAGAATAATAACTTTCAACTTTTAGCTCTAAATTTAAAGGCTAATTATTGGATTTTGTATACTTTTTCCACTCAGGGATTAAATGACAAAGTGACTGTAAGGAATATGCACTTGAAAAAAATCAGTTAAGTGAAAATTGAAAAATATTAAAAATAAGGTTTATGAGGGAAAAAATATAATTACAGGATGTGAATACTACAGGTTTCTTTTTTAATCTCAGGACTATTTTCACTAGTTTCTGATATAAAAGACATTTTAAATAAGTAAAATTTTTAAATGATAAAAACATGAACTAAGTGTTACTGACAATCACAAGTGAAAGGTAAATATCCATAAAATTCAGAAAAACAGAACTTTGGAAATTATTTAAACAATGGTCTGAAATATGCCCTAGCATTTAAACCATACGATGTTCCATGGTCAAATAAAATGCAGAAATGCTGGGTTACACAAAGTGACCTCCCTCTTTTTGGGCTTTCAGATATTCCTCGGTTTTGGTATACCACACTTAAGTAGAGATCTTGAAGAGACAGAGTCTGAGAAATTGACTCAGAAGTGTTAATATTAAATGAAACTGTTGTGCTCTGTATCAGAGCTAAAGTCCAGAGAAATGCATAGCTGAGTATTGGCAGGCACAAGGCTAGAAGATGTGGTCAGTTTTAAAATTCCTTTTCTGCCTGATGTTTTATTCAACTTGATGGCTAACAAATTCTTTTCTCAGAAACATCTCATAAACTAACAGGGCACAACCCATTGCTTCAGATTTAATTTTCTAATGTCTCTGAAACTGCTCCCGCAAAGCCTGTGATGCCCACTGACATGGGAACAGATTCCACACGCCTGTGCACGTTGCCATCTGCCCAGGCATAGTTGCCGTTGTGTTGAGTTGGGTGGAAAGGTTATCTTTCGCTCAGCACTGCGTGTACTGGAGTAGTACCCAACTGAAAACCAAAATGGCACGGAGAAAAGCCTATCTCACAAAGAAGAGCTGCACCATGCCTGTTTATAAGCAGTGAGCACTGGACTCCTTTTCCTATTGGTACACATAGGCTCGGGTGGCTGAGAGAAAAGGTCCAGTTTCCACTTAGGGTTATTCATGAACCCTTGAGATACATGTCATTGATTATACTCAAGTGAAAGTGGACAAATGTAAATGGTTTGTAACATAAAACCTGCAACTGGTTTACCTACTACGGAAGTGAATCCAGATTGGATCAAACTGCAGCAAAACAGAAAGAGCTACACTGCTTGCCTTGAGCGCGGAATCTTGAGTAAACAACCGGGATCTCGATCTGAAGGAGAAGATATCAAGTGGAAACCACATGATCTATTCCATTTTGTACACGGTAAAATAATTTGGCTGCCGACAGCATCAAAAACTGATCATATGAACGAGTCATTTATTTTTGACAACAAAACCACAGACCGTTCCTCACGGTTTCACAAAAGTCATAAGCATGCACAATCCTGTCAGTGAGCCATCACTTAAACCCAGGCTGACGCTCTACTCAGGCTCAGGAAGATGGAGCAGTTGTCAGTTAGCTGATAAATATAGAATATAAAACTGTGACATCTGTTCACTTTGAAGATCTCACTATTATTTATTCTTTAATTTAAGAAATACAATGCATATGGCTCTGGGCACATTTTCAACAAAGAATTATGTGCTTTCGGAAATTACCTGAGTTAGCAATGAATTGTGGTGAAAGGATAAACCATGCTCTTCATTCGACACTTCAGCACACATTTCATAGGCTATAAAAGAGACTGGTGAGTGGGTTTTTTTTTCCTATGAATATGTAACCTCTATGTCTTCTGACATAAAAGTAAGACATACACTAGAAATTTCTGCTAAGTATGTACTATTCTAGAGATCGCTGCCAGTTGCGAAGACAACTCACCTTGAATTTTAAAAAGGGGAGGAGACCCCCAAAGTACTTATTCCCTGCTTCTTCACACAGAGCAAACTGAGATGCTCATGTTCTGGAATCGTACAGGGTCTTTCTATCACCCTATTCATTCTAAGCACACAGTAAGTGAAGGGCAAATAAACCAGGTACAGCAGCTTTAAAACAGCAACTTCTTGTGATCAGAAAAGACAGGAAAGGAAAAGTACAAAAGGGAAAACTCCCATTTAATTCAGAGTCAGGGGAAATCCCCCAGCTTATAGCTTTCCTGGTATGGTTTGCCATCTTAAGTGAAGGCGATTGCAACCCCATAGGAAGAACAACAGTATCAACTAACCCGGACCTCTCAGAGCTCCCAGAGCCTGAGCCTCCTACCAAAGAGCATACGTGAGCTGGTCCGTGCCCCCCACACACACACACACATATGTAGCAGATGACTCTCTTGTCTGGCCTCAGTTGCAGAGGATGTTTCTGATCCTGTAGAGACTTGATGTCCCAGGGAAGGAGGATGTCTGAAAAGGGAGAGCACGATCTCAGAGGTGAAGGGGAAGAGGGAATGGGGTGAAAAAGTCTGGGAGGGGGCACCGGGAGAAGGAGCAACATTTGAGATGGAATTAAATAAAATAAAACGACAAAAATGAAAGGAATCCCCTGCTGTCCTCTATCAAGTTCACTGAGTAAAGCTGGTTGGTGTTGTACAGGTCCACTGTAGAATCTAGATATGGTCATGGACACTACTTAACACGGTCAACAAAACTAAAGAAACTAATACGTTATTATCATTACTTCACAGTGGAAGTGCTCAAAAGACTTAAGATTTTCAGATCTACTTAAATGAGAAGCTAATCTCATAAGGCTTAGTAATTTTTCTAAATAATAATAAACCAGCATGCTAAAACACAGCTAAAAACTAAAGCAATGTAGTTTAGCATTTTCACAAATATTTTCAAGCTGTGTTGGTTTTACAAACGTGAGTTTCTGCTAACGGAAAAAGGAAAAGTAAGTCTCCTTAGACAGTTTTTGAAGTTTCTAGACTATCAGACCTTTCTTATGTGGACAATCATGCCTTCTCAGGTGGTTTATGCAGCTTCTAGAGTATCAGACTCTGCTTATATAACACAAACTTTGATGAATTAAGTGTAAAGCATGAATTTGTAGATCAGGTTTCATCTTAAATATACATAGGCTTGAATCTGAAACTAAAATATCCTCCACCAAATGAACTTTAGACTTCATTTTTCTAGGAGTATTTGAATAATAGCTCTATATATTTGGTGAGACAAAAACACAGCTGCATCCTTTCCTCCTTATGAAATTATCGAGTTATTGGACAGGTCGTGAGACCATATTGTTAAGGGGCATACATCAAATGTCTACAGACAATTAGATCATGACCAGGTTAAGGAATCTTTAGCAAAATTTATATTGCTTTCAAGCTTGAAGTGCCATGGAGTAAAATTTAAAATATTAATAACAAAATGTTCAGAAAAGCTGTCAGTTGTTTTACATGTGTGCATTCATATACTAAATGAGATAAATACATGCAATTTTATAGCAATTGACACTCTTCTAAAGCTCAATTACATTCTGTGAGAGACTAGAGAAGATGAATTATGTTCTCCATAACACTTTGTTCACAAACTTTAAAAGAAGACTCCTCTACTTTTGATTTCGAGTTATTAGTTTTATGCAAATACTTTCTCTATCCTGGTGGTTTTTGCTTTATTATCCTTAAATGTCCAAAATAAATACCACTGTCTCCTAAAAAACAAGACATTAGATAGAGCCCTACATATCCATATTCTGAATGTATATGGATTCATCACACTTTGGTCTCTCCTGCTATGTGTATGACATGGTTGTTTAGTTGATTTTTGTGCATTTTAGTAGAATTGTGGTCCAAATCCAGAACCTTGGACATTTTGAACAAATTTTCTGCTCTGAACTGCATGCCTTACATCAGGAGTTCAACGAAGTGATGCAATAGTTACCTTTCTCATTGAACAGCAAAATGTCTGACAAAGGCCACTTGAGAAAGAGCTGATTTTGGTTCAGGGTTTGAGAGACTAAAGACAGCCATGGCAGAGAATTGTGAGACAAACACGAAGATTCTGGTGACTTGTGTTCACTCTGAAAAAGCAGAGGGAGGAGTGTCCTGGTGTTTGGCTTGCTTTCTTTTCCCTTTAATTTTAATCTGGGACCCCTGTACGTGGGGCACAGTGCCACTTATATTCAGAGTGGGTCTCCCTGCCTCAATTAAAGCTCTTGTGAAATGCTCATGCAGACATACCCAGTGCTTCGCATTTCAGGTAACTCTTAATCTAGAGAAATTGACGTGAAGAATCAATTGTCATCTATAACATGATTGCCCAGACAAAGAACTGTCTGAAAAATACAAGTGAACTATGATAAAACTTTCAATATTCTAGTATCTATACACATCGTAAAAACACTAAAACTCAGGTAATGTTAATTTTCACAATATAGTTAACCCCAAAATGCTATTATATATCCACAGTAATCAATTTAACATAGACAAAATAAAAAGTATTGAGATATTTTACTTTTTTGGTAAAAATTTGTGAACTCTGATATTTACTTTATACCTAAAGCATATTCCATTTCAAAATATTAACATTTCAGTTTTCTCAGGATACATTTACTGCTGGTAACTACTGGACATCTCAGAACACTTGTCTCTATTCCAATCACTCTCTTAGAGCCAAAATATCTCTCAAGAATTAGAAGAAAATTTCCAATTTTGCTTCTCATTTTACTGACAGATTCCCTGAAAGTTCCAGTTACTTTCAAACATTTAAACTAAATACAAACAGCTGACTACTCACTGCCATCCTTAAACCAAAGTTGCCCAAGACAAGATCACCAAAAATTATTTTAAATGAAACCAGTGCTCAGCAGAAGCCAGTGATTTGTTCACAGCACAAGAGGGACTGAAATAGCTTACCTTAAATCAAAATACCATAACTTAAGCCTGGGAAGAATGAGAATAGGAAGAGAAAAAGAACATCTGGATTTAGTCATTATGTGGTGTATGCATGCATGGAACATCACACTAAACAGTATTAAGGCACGTGGTGAATATGTGATAATAGTCTACATGTACAAACAATTTAAAAAATAAATAGTTCTAAGAAAAATTTAGTATTTTGTCTCTTTAAATCTCAAATTAATTCTATCAAACACCATCTCTGATGTTTCAAGAAAGTATGACTTATTCTTGAAGGGAAAAAATCAATACTTGCCTTCTTATTGCCCGTATATTCAACTTAGCATCACATAACACAGAGACTTTAACTGTTTCCCTTTGCATATTTCTCTCACTTGAATCCAATGGTACCATAACTGCCACTCTTTTCCTCCAACCTCAGTGGAAACAATCCTCTATGTCCTTCACTGATTTCACTACCATTTTCTTCTGACATTACAAGACTCAGTTCTTGATCTCTTTTTCACCTGATTCTCATTTTATTTTCTTTCTTTGAGATGGAAATGTCTAAAGCTCAAGATGATACTCTACTCCCACCTTCTGAGTACTGAGACTACAAGTGTTAGTCAATCACTATACTAGGTACTTACTTCTTTCATGATCTTGTCCAGTTTTGTTGATTAAATATAATCAACAGATAACTTTCCAGTACAGATTTCTATATTGAACTCCAGCCTTACATATCCAAACTTCTATTTGATGTCTACTAGGGATGTCATGAAAACTACTCAACTGAAATCCTATTCATTATCCAAAATTTATGCCATCTATAGTTTCTTTTCCTGTACTAATAGTAGATCCAGAGTTCCCATTTCTAAGACCTTTGACTTTTTTTTCAAACTAGGCTCCTCTTTCTCTCCATATCCAATCAGGAAATATTAAATTGATCTTGAAGTACACTTAGAGATGATAAGTGTTTCACTGTCTCCAAAGTTTGTCAGCCTATTTAAACAAACATCATCTTTTACCATAGAATGTAACAATTTGAGCATATTCCTGCTTCACTTTTCCTCTTATAATCTGTTCCAAAGGGAGTTATCAGAGGGAAAATGAGGGCATGTAGGATTAAAAAATTTGGAGAAATCACCAACAAGAAACCTGATCACAAAAGCCTTCTAAAGGAAATATTTGCACAGACTAATAGAATAGATGAGAAAACAGGCCACAACCTTCTGCTGTGTGCAATAAACACACTTTAGCATCAAAGACAGACATTATTTCAGAGTACAAGGGTAGAAAAATATTTTCCAACCAGATGGACATAAGAATCAAGTTGGTGTAGCCATTCTAATATTCAACAAAACAGATTTCAAATAAAAAATAATCAAAAAGATGAAGAAGGGCACTTCATGCTCGTCAAAGAAAAATCTAACAAGATTATCTTTTAATTATTAAGAGCTATGTCCCAAATGAAAGGGCATCCACATTTTAAAAAGAAACATAGTTAAAGTTTAAATCACACACTGACTCTCACACATTGGTGGTGGAAAACTTCAAAACCCCACTTTTATCAACAGAGAGGTCATCCAAACAAAAATTAAACAAAGAAATACTGGAGTTTACTGTCATTATAAACCAAATGGACCTAACAGATATCTACAAAACATTGCACTCAAATTTACACACACACAAAATGTACCCTTTTTTCCCCAAAAATTGACCACATACTTTATCAAAAAGCAAGGCTCAACAGATAAGAAGAAAACTAAAATAACCTCTCACATTCGATCAGAACACCATACATTAAAGCTGGGTTTCAACAATGACAGAAAAAGCAGAAAGCCTACAAACTTACAGAAACTGAACATCTCTCTACCAAACGACTACTGTGTCAATGCATAAATAAAGAGATCAAAGCCTTTCTAAAATTCAATAAAAATGAAGGCACAATATTCCCAAACTTATGAGACACAATGAAAGAATTGCGAAGAGGAAAGTTCATAGTACTAAGTGCTTTCATAAAGAAATTGGAGAAATCTCATACTAGTAGCTTAATAATACACCTGCAAGCTCTAGGACAAAAAGAAAAAAAACATACCCAAGAAGAGTAGATGGAAGGAAAAAAATTAAACTGAAGGCTGAAATAATACAATAGAAGCAAGTAGAACAATACAAATAATCAACAAAGCAAAGGATTGGTTCTTTAAGAGAACCAAAATAGGAAAACACTTTCCAAACTAACTAAAAGACAGAGATGGAATACCCAAACTGCAAAATCAGAAACAGAGAGAAAGAGAGTGATATTAACAGACACAAAGGAATCATTAGGCTATACTTTAATATAGACTACTCCACAGAAACTGGAAAATCTGAAAGAGATGGATAATAATTTTCTTCATAGACAACACTTACTAAAGTTAAATAAAGTTCAGATAAACAACTTAACTACACCTATAACCCCTAAGAGAATAGAAACAATCATTAAATTCTCCCAACCAAAACAAATAATAATAATAGCTCAGCACCAGATGGTTTTATAACAACATCCTACCAGAATTTCAGAGAAGTGTTAATGCCAATGTTCCTCAAATTATTCCAGAAAACAGAAACATAAGAAACACTGCTCCATTCATTTTATGAGGCCACAGTTACAATGATACTCAAACCTCACAATGATTCAACAAAGAAAAAAAATGCAAACCAATTTCTCTTAAGAACCTAGAAAAAGATTCAGTGAAATACTCACAATCTGAACCCAATGATTTATCATACAGACCATCCAACAAGATCAAGGAGACTCCATTCCAGAGTTTCAGGGATGGTTCAAACTGTGGAAATTTGTCAATATAACTCACATTATAAACAAACTGAAAGAAAAACACATGATCATCTCACTAGATGCCAAAAAAAGCCTTTGACAAAATCTGACATCCGTTTATGTTAAAAGGTTTAGAGGTATCAGGGATACAAGTGACATACCTGGATGTAATAAAGACAATGCAGTGTACAGTAAGCTTATAGCCAACATCAAATTAAATGGAGAGAAACAAAAAGTAATTTTACTAAAATCAGGAACAAGACTAGGTTGTCCACTCTTGCCATATCAAATACTATATTCAGTTTTACCTAGAGCAATTAGACAGCTGAAGGAGATCAAGGAAATAGAAATTGAAAAGGAATAAATTAGAGTATTATTATTTTCAGATGCTAATATTATATAAACAAACAACCACAAAAGTTTTACCAGGAAATTCCTACAGCTAATAAATACTTTCAGCAAAGTGGCTATATACAAGAATAACACACACACACAAAAATCAGTAGCCTTCCTTTACACAAACGACAAACAGACTGAGGAAGAAATCAAAGAAACAACACCATTCAAAATAGCCTCAAATAATATAAAATATCTTGGAGTAAATCTAACAAAGCAAGTAAAAGATTTGTATGATAACAACTTCAAGTCTTTGAAGAAAGAAATTGAAGAAAATATCAGAAGATGGAAAGGTCTTCCATTCTCATAGATCATTAGAATTAATATAATAAAAATTGCCATCCTACCAAAAGTAATCTACAGAATCAATTCAATTTCCATCAATATAGTTCTTTCTAGACCTTAAAATTATTCAACTTCATATGGGAAGACAAAAACTCAAGCTAGCTAAAACAATCCTGAACAATAAGAGATCTTCCAGAGGTATCACTATCCATGATTTCAAGCTGTATTACAGAGCTATAGTAATGGTATTGGTATTGGCATAAAAACAGACACATTGACCAATGGAACTGAGTTAAAGACCCAGACAAATCCATACATTCATAAATACATGATTTTGAATAAAGAAACCAGAAATAGATACTTGAACAAAAGGAAGCATCTTCAACAAATAGTGCCAGTAAAACTGAATGTCTGCATGTAGAAGGATGAAAATAGATACATATATTTCACTCTGCACAAAACTCAAGTCCAAGTCAAGTCAAAGACTTCAACAATAAGGTAGACACACTGAGCATGAAAGTGAGGGACAGCCTTGAGCACATTGGCACAAAAGACAACTTTCTAAGCAGATCACCAATAGCATAGGCACGAAGATTAATGATTAATAAATGGAACCTAATGACAACTATAAAGCTTCTGTAAGATAAAGGACACTGGCAGTCAGACATTGAGGCAGCCCACAGAATGAGAAAAGATTATCACCTACCCAACATCTAATAGATGGCTAACATATAAAGTATATTAAAAACTCAAGAAACCAGGTACCAACAAACCAAACAATCCAATTTTTAAAAAATGGATACAGATCTAAACTAAAATTTCTCATCAGAGGGATCTCAAAAAGCTAAGAAATGCTTAAAGAAGTGTTCAACATCCGTGGCTATCAGGGAAACACAAATCAAAACTATAAAATTCCACCTTACAACTGTCAAAATGCCTAAGATCAATAACACAAGTGACAGCTCATACTGATGAGGAAGTGGAGCAAAGGGAACACTCCTCCATTGCTGGTGGGAGGGCAAACTTGTACAACCACTATGAAAATCAATATGGATGTTCCTTAGAAAAACGGAAATTGATCTACTTCAATACCCAGCTATACCACTCTAGGACGTATGTACAAAAGACACTCTACTCTACCACAAGGACACTTGCTCAACTATGTCCATACAGAAGCTTTACTCATAATAGCCAGGATGTCCCCCAACTGAAGAATTGATAAAGAAAATGTGGTACATTTACACAATGAACTATTGAAAAAGCAATGACATCATGAAATTTGCAAGCAAATATATGGAGTTAGGAAAAATTTCATTCTGAGCATGGCAACCCAGACTCTAGGAAGACAAACATCCTATGTATTCATTTATAAGTAGATATTAGCTCTTAAGGATAATCACACTACAATCTACATACCAGAAATGCTAAATAACTAGAAGGGCTCTGAGTGGAATGCATGAATCTCCCTAGGAAGAGGAAATAGAATAGTTTTTCCAAGGGAACTGGGGGAAGGTTGGCAACGGAAACATTGGCGATCGAGTAGAAAAGGAGAGACAGAATACAGGGAGAGATGGCTGGAATAGGAGGGCACTTAGAAGGTACAATGGAATATAGTACAGTAGAAACATCCTGGAACCTATTAGGGTGACCCTAGTAAGATCTCCTAGAATGTTGGATACATGCAGAGCCTGAATTGGCCATCTTTAATAGCCTGGAAAGGCTCTGAGTTGTGGAACTGGAACATTAACACAGCCAAAATTTCTTCTGCCAACTCCTGTTTTGCCTACAAGATCTGCTGGGGCTCAGAGCTTGTGAACATGGTCAACCAGTGTCTGGTCTTTCTTGAGGCCCAAGACACAATAGAGAGTGGAGCCCATGCTTAACCCTGCCCATATGACCAGGAACAGGAAGCCAGTTGGCTCAGAAACCTAGAGCAAAACCATGCTTGATGACCAAATATGATGATGACGATGATGATGATGATGATGATGATGATGATGATGATGATAGTAACAATAATAACAGTAGTGGTGGTGGTGATGATGGTGGTGATGGTGGTGATGGTGGTAGTGGTGATGGTGATGATGGTATTCTCCTATACTCAGACTGGTGCTAGCTCAATCAACATTTGAGAAGCTTCCTCCAGCAGTTGGTGAGAGAAGATGCAAAGAGCCACACCCAAAGACTACAAGCAGGCCAGAACCTCACAGAAGAGAGGAAGAATTGTAGCATCCAGAGGGGTCCAAAATACCATAAGAACACAGCCCACACAATTAGCTAAGCAGAACTTGTAGGTGCTTACAGAGACTGAGGCAACATTCATGGAGCCTGCATGGGTCTGCTTTAGGTCCTCTGTTTATATGCTGTAGTAGTTTAGCTTGGAGTGTTTGTGGGACTCCTAACGGTGGAAGAGGGGGTATCTTTGACTCTTTTACCTGCTCTTGGGACCCTTTTCCTTCTATTTGGTTGCCTCATCAAGCCTTGATATAAGGGTTTGTGTTTAGTCTTATTCCATCTTGTTATGCCAGGTTTGGTTGACATTACTAAGAATCCTGTTCTTTTCTGAAGGGAAGCAGAGGAGCTGTGGATCTGGAGAAGAAGGGAGATGGAGGGGGAGCAGGCTGAGAGGAGTGAAGGAAGTGGAGGCTAAAGTCGGGATGTATGAGAAAAAACAAATTTTAAAGATATATTTGTAATAGGGAAATACAAAAGTTACATTATTTTTATATTTCATATATTAATTTTATATATTAAAATAAGTGATAGATCTGAACATTTGAAAATAAAACAACAGCTGCTTGATTTCATTGGCAGCACCCTCAACAGAAGGGAAATCATATCTGGTAGTGAAAATGGAGCCAAAAACCTGGGATTTGTGAAGTCATGAGTTTTAGAGGAAAATTTAATACCACTACTTTTCTACAAGCATAATTCCTAACTGCATCTAAAACTATTGCTTATATCCACAGCTAAATGTAGTTTTTCACCCCTCATCAAAGAAGCTTCCCTTTGCCATAGACAGATACATCTACTGAAAACTACCACTGCTTAAAAATCAGAGATGAGCTGATAGTGGGGTGCCCATCTTCAACATAACTCCTGCACCTAAGTCTTAGGACTCTCCCAAGAGAAGGGCTGGTAAAATTTAAAAGCCAAAGAAATAGAAAGTCTACTATGGCATTGTGTCTCCTGGAAATATCAGAGGAACAACATGGCTGCCTAAACAAGACCCTAACAATGATGTCTAGAAACATGCTAGAGAGGAAGAGGGAAATGGCTTCATTCTCAGATGGAGAACTACAGACAAAGAACTTTCAACTAATCACTGTTGAAAGAGAGAAAGAAAATTAGTCTCTTCCATAGATGAAGCCCCTAATTGGTTATCCAGGAACAAGAGGTCATCCCAGACATAATTGTGTGTGTGTGTGTGTGTGTGTGTCCGCAAAGGAAAAATGACATGAATTTAAGAAGGAGAACCATGAGAAGAGTAGAAGGACAGAAAGGAGAGACATGCTATTATGATATAATTATATTTTATTAAAATTTTGAAAATAAAGCTCTAAAATACTAAAGCTAAAGTTTTCAAGGAATCTTTATTAAAACGAATTTAGTGAACTAAATCTCAATGAATGTTTATTTTTTATTTTACTTTGGACCTTTTCAAGTTAAGATTAAAGATTACCATAAAACAATGTAGAATTATGTATTTTAAATAAATGTGACAAAATGGAGGAAAATGAACAAAAAGTCAATTATTCCTTATCTTGAAAAATAAAATACTGTAGGCAAACACAATTGCACAATAAAAAGTAGAATCAAGTCCAAATATGTCAATAATTATAAACGAACAAAGAAAAACTTTTCAGATAAATTGTGTAGACTTTCAATCACAAGTAATTTGTAATAAGTTCACATAAAATATCAGTAGATAAACAATGGAGGAGAAATGAAAATAAAAGTCAAATAATTAAAGCAAAAATAACTTAGGTTTATCTACTTAGTTGACAGAAAGGTAAAGCTTAAGCCAAAATGATTTGATTGTGATTATCCAATAATACTAGCAATGCAGGGACAGGGTGCTGTAACCATCTTCTCAATACAATAGATGTCAAAGTTTGGTAAAACTACAGAAACTGTCAACCAGTACAATGGCAAATTCTTTTGATCATAGATAGATTTTAAAAAGCAGTAAAAGCAGGGAAAACTTATATAGCACAAATAAAATATTTTATCTGAGTGGAATATTTAAATTTCTGCTTCTTGTTATTAGAGCAACACAGACATTTAAAGCACTTATAAAAATTGTTCAAATTAATCCTGCTGGAGAACATGTGAATATACTATCAATACCCACATTGGTATCAGGAAAAATATCAGAAAAATGTATTTTAAATGATATTTTATAAATGATAGAAATGAGGGACATGTTTGTCTCCTGGGTGTTTGAATACTACAGAATATGCATCTAATAATGCATGTTTTAGAGTAATTTAGATTGTGGATAATATACTTTAAATAATAACACTGAGTGCTCATACTAACAAGAACAACAACAAAAAGAGAATACTAATCTTTAATTTAATAAATAAGAGGAAAGTAGATAAGTTTAAAGCAAATCAAAAAGAGAACCATATGATCAGAAGTGAAGTAAACAGAAAATAAGGTTTTATTTAAAAAGATCAACAAAGAAAATGTATTTATTTTAAAACAAGCCTTTGTAAGACTGATTGTGGAAAAAAGTATACTCAGGCAACATTGTGATTGAAAGAAAAGTATGTTGATGCAAAAGATTTAGAAGAAAACGCTGAATGACATCATCAATTCTAAACACATGTACTTGAACACTAAAGTTAAAGGCTAATAGAAATACATAAGAAGAGTAACCATGGGGGAGGAGCACTCTAGAGAAAGGAGTAGTGATACAACTGAAATAAAGATGACAAGGGGAAATGGAGAAAGGGCTTTAATTAGAGAGAGGAAAAGGAGACCAATACAAAAGGGGAAGGAGGAAAGAGGGATAAATAACACTAAGAATGCTTGAAAAAGATACAGGGAATCATTATTTTATATGTACCTAAAATTATATACTATATATAAGTACACGTATATTTGCATTTGCATATATATATAATATTATATTATATACATACATATATGTGTGTACATGCATATATATTTTCAATAAAGTAGCACCACTTGGAGAAATAATACTTCACCTAAGAACCATAAACTATCTAACAAAAACCTCATTGCCAAGCATAAGAAATCTCCCTCTGAATTGTTGATCTAAAGAGTCCAAGAACCTCCTGAAACAATACAGGCTGTTGCTGTTGCCCTTGGTTATTTCCCAGAAGTTGAATGTGAGTCCTTACTGATGGAGATACAACATACAATGGACATGGCACACAGATGACTTGATCTGGAACCGACCTTAAAGCCTCATTCCTGAGGACTGCCTTTCATAGTACCAAAAGGCAGGAAAGCAAGCACGATCTACTCAGCTGTGGTGCCTGTGAATCGCAGCAATGAACATCATGGCAAGATAGACTGAAAGTAGTGGCACTTACGTCTTACAGATAGTGAAGCGTTGTCTAGTTAGACTCGAGGCTTACTTATCAGGAGGAAAATCATACCTGATATGATTTCAACCTAGACAATCACAAATGGCTAGTGAAGTAATAAATCTTACAGAAAAGTCCACTATCACAACTCTCCTAAACAAGTATAAATTCTAACTGTATTCTAAATAGTTGTCCTTATAGTCACAGGTAAGTGTAGATCTCACTGAATCATAAAGAAGTATCTTTTTGCAGCATAAGGACACTATTACAGAAGGTCACAACTAGTTAAACACAGAGAACAACTGTGAAGTGTCCAGCAAAGTGATAAATGCACACAGTTTCTGCAACCTAAGGCTCAGGAAACATAATAAAAGATGGGCAGAAAAGTTGTAAGGTCCAGAGGACCAGGAAGACTGCCGTGAAGTGTGTCTTCAAGATTTGATAGATAAACTAAATCCATGAGATCTCACCAATGTATCACCTAAGGAAGATCTGACTGTCAGCTACCATCTTAAAGTGGATGGTAGAAATAGCACAGAACCCACATCTAGATGAAGTGCTACAAGCAATTGTATTTGCATGTTTGTTTCTTTATATGTCTATGTAATAATAATTGTCAAAGAAGAGGAGGCTATGAATTTGGGAAGGAAATTTGAATTTGAAAATTTGAAATTTGGGAAGTGAGAAAACAGAAGAGATCTGAGGGAGAAAAGGAGAAGAAAATTTGTAACTATATTTTAACTAAAATTTGAAACAAAAGAATGCTAAAGTTTGCAGTAAAAATTAGAATCTGGAGGAAGTAAAGGAAAAAAGTTCTACTTGGTGTTTTAAAGAAAATATAATTCTCTAGACAGCATTTCAGATTTATAATCTATAGAACTATGAAATAGTAAATAAAATTTATTCATTTGTTTGTTTGTTTGTCTTTTGAAATAGATTTTCTCTGTGTAGTTTTGGCTGTTCTGGAACTCATTCTGTAGACCAAGCTACCCTCAAACTGGGAGATCTACCTACCTCTGCTACCCAAGTGCTGGGATTAAAGGTATGTGTCACATCTGCCTGGCTAATTTATTCTTTTTATACAAAGAAACAATGTAACATGCCAAATAAATAACTTAAGAAGGGTTATCAAGATGGCTCAGAGGATCCCAGCAAGTGTGTTGGGTCATAAACATTCGAACTCCAGTGTCAGATCCCCAGCCTCCTTGACATCAAGAAGGTATATGGTATACCTATATGCATTTAGGCAAGGCATTCATACACATAAATAAGTATTTAAAATTTAAACTGATTTAAGAAAATGTAAATAGCTTGAATTGTACAACAGTAATCAATATACTGAAGGAATCAAATTCTTCTCATAGTGAAGCCACCAAGGTCAGATAATTCAGGCTGTATCACTAATTTTTCCATGAATATAATCTATTCTTGTACAAGCTCTTATAGAACAAGCTAGAGATGATTCCCAATTAATATAAGAAGAAAAAAAGAAATGTATGAGCTTTATTTTCCTTGTAAAAATTGTTGGAAAAGATACTAACAAAATAAAAGCAATCTGAAACCAGCAGTGTGTAGGGGAGAGGCATGTTATACCAAGATTAGTGTGTATCCATAATTCAATGTTAGTTTATTATCAGAAAATATCTTTCATCAAGCTAATAGGTTTAATGGAGAAAAAGATCAGTTCCTTGATCTTATGAGAAATGTTTAAGACCATCATGCATGGGCTATACACTGAAAATTTAAGGGGGTGGGGACATAGAAACCTAATAGCAAAATTATTTATTAAATAATCATGCCATAGATAATAAAGTATTATATAATAGATAATTCAATAGGCTGCATAGCCCCAAACAGATGTACACAATTAATATGAAAAATAGAAACTTTTCAATTATTAAGCAGCAAAAAAATAATTAGTAGTTAAGAGATAAATGAAGTGCTATACTTTCCGCATAGCTCAAATAAAATTTTATTGTAGACAGGTTAAATTTTTTAATGTCAAAATGATATTTTAATAAAAAGTAAGAATATATAAACAATCTTAAATAAGCAAATTTCTGATCCTCCTGTCTTCAAGTCCTGCATGCTGGGATGATAGTTTGGTACCACCAAGCCTATATTTTTCTTAGGTTTGAGCCCAGAGTTTCATGTATACTATGCAAACAGTATGCTAAAGGAGGTGCACCTCTGGTTGATTTTTCTGTTTTTGTGACAGGGTTCCTCTATAAAACCCCGGCTAGGCTTGAACTCTTGATAATTCTTGGCCTCAGGCCCATTAAAGTTCTGGGAGAACAGGTGTTCACCACCATGTCTGGCTCTTTTAATATTATTATTTTGTGAGGTGGAATCTCATTGGGTAGTCTTAGATAGCCTGAAGCTTCCTATGCAGACCTAGATGGCTTCAAACTCACAGATACCTGCCTTCCTAAGTGCTGGTATTAAAGGCTCATTTCTTTATAGGTAACTTGGACTGTCAATGAGCATTTCCTAGCACATTTCCCCATAATGCACCCTGCAAGTCAAGCCATCCATCTCAAATGCACTTGGTAGAGGTTGTGTAATAAAAGCTAATTGACTCTTCCCACAAAAAGTTCATTGAGCACAACTAACAGTTCCCTGATGGACTGTGACATGGTCTGTTTTAGTCCACAGTGTTTTAGCCCACAGGCTTCTACCTATGCATTTCACTGTCCTGTCTGTCAAGCCTGCACCCTGATGCACTCTTTCAAGGCTTCTGCTTTGACAACAGCTTAAGCCTATGAAGAAGAAGCCCCCCCCCAGCCCAATGTTCCTTCTCCCCACATCTTTCCTAATGCCCTATTATTTCTACAGACATGTTTGAAATTGCCAAGATTATACCCCAGAGTTTTAGTTAGGATTACACTGAACTCGGGAACTGATTTGTAAGTAGTTGATCTTCTTTAACATGTGTACTTCCATCTGAGGTTTGAGGTTTATTCCAATGTGTTAACTCTTTTGTTATTTCCTTTAATATAGATTCCTGGTCTTCAAAAAAGTTTATAGACATAGAAGTAGTGATAGACAAACTAAACTACAGAAAACAACAAAACCGTTTGTTCATAAAAAATGTTTTGGAAAGACCAAGAAATAATATCTTACTGCAATTTGCAATACAAATAAAGAACACTGGGTAGCTATTACAGATAGTTTGCTGAATTCCAATAAATAAATAGAACCAAAAGAAATACAACTTATAAGACTAAGAATGTTGATTCCAAAGGTAGCCCTATAATGCCAATAAAAATATAAAGTTTTCAACCTTAGTAACTAGAGAAGTTCATATCAAATTTTGAAAACTTAAGAAGTTTGACTATAAAAATATTGAGAAAAATAAACCAATGCCATTATTTTTCTACTACTATTATACCACTATTATCACTATTGCTACAAATTAACACCATTACCTTAAAAATAATTTGACATTATCTGATAAGTTTTGCTATATCCTTATTATTTTATATTTCATTATATTCATTATATACTTCATCCTGCCCTATATTTTTACCAATGTAAGAAAATGCCCACAAGGCCTGCCGACAAGACAAGCAGAAGTGGAAGACACCTAGAGTCCTGCCCGCTGTGAGAGCCACTACTTTATGCAAGTATGTGTAGAGAGATGGGAGAGAAGGAGAAGCGGAACAGTTTGAGCTTATGAAGTGTAGGTGGAGGTGGTGATAGCTAAGGTTTGGTTCCCTAAATGATTCTTGATTTGCTCAATAAACGAGGCCGGGAGCCAATTGCTGGGCTGAAGGGACAAGGAGGACTTCCGTGGCCCAGGAGGAAAAGGAAATGCAGGGAAAGAGAAGAGGCTTTTTCAGCCAGGCTTTGGGACGAGAAAGATACAGCAATCATGTAAGATCTTGGGGAAACTAGACCAAAGGGGGTAGGGAGGATAGCTGATGTGAGCCATTTGGATTAGGGCAGAAGGAGAGACAGATAATAAATTGATAAGGGCACACATTTTCAGGCGGGAGGTATTTGAGCCCAGCAATTGTGCTAGCAGGCAAATTCTAAAGTAATAACGCTGAATATGATTTTTATTCCCAGATTCAAAGGTCTCAGGTGGGGCTGGTAGTGAAGCCAGTGGATCCGTCGACTACTGGAGTTTGTGGCCATGCAACAGTCGGGGTCTGTGTTGAGACCCATGGATCATACTACTACTAAAGACGATGTGAACATTCCTGATCTGGGCTGCCTCCTAGTACCATGCTAATGTCCAATGGGTGTGCAAAGATGCCCCAGCCCCTCACTGGCTGCTGCTGCACTTGGGAGAGTGGGCCTTGTGACTTGCCTGGGCAGCACAGTAGAGCTGGCTGTGATAGCAAAGGCATGAGTGAGCCAGCCCTGAGGCTATGGGAGAGGAAGAGCTGGTCCAGCCCCTTACTGTCTGGAGCATTGGGTGAACTAGCTGGGGCAGTGCTGGAGATCTCGCTCTGGTGATGTGGCCATAGATCTGTCAGGTTAACCAACTCAACTACCACATATGCCCAGATCCCAGAGCTTTGAGTTGGCCCACCCCAACATCTACCTCATTTGTGAACTGCTGGAGTGTGTGAAAGGGCCGGTACTACTGGTCCAAAGCTTCAGGATTTCCATGACACCAGGGAAAAACAAGACATCTGAGAGAAGTCCCAGTGAGGATCCAGGATTTATAGAGTATCAGAAGCCGGAGGACTCAAACCAGACCAATGACTCATTGCAGTGATCACTTTCAAGTAAAGATGTATAGACGAAAGAGTGTACTGGGACACACTACCGCTTCATCAATGTTTTTAATGGTTTTTTTTCTAGTTATCATTTTCTTCTGCAGGGAGGTTGCAAGGGTGGAAGAGTGGATGCAAAGGGAGATAACTGGGATTGGGTACATGATGTGAAACTCACAGCAAGTGAATAAAAAGTTTTTAAAAAAACATGCATACTAAAGATGTGCACATCTTTTCATACAGTAAGAGTTAGAAACACTTCAACAATCCATCTAATAGGAAATAGATAAATTTTAATCATCTAGTTAATATATTTGTGAGCCAGGGTCTCATATATCCCAGGCTGTTTTCAGATTTTCTATATAGCAACAGATGGCCTTGAGCCCTGGTCATGCTGACTCACCTCCCCAGAGCTGGGATTGCCACTCTCTATTTAGAAAGTCCTGGAATCCACCTAGGGTTCTGTGCAAGTTGTACAAGCACTCAGCTCACTGAGCTATATCTCCAGTCTCAGTTTTAGTGCATTTATAATTAAATAGTGTAGGCATACATTTTTTTGCAACCTACTTTTAATAAAGGTTCAAACTCTCCTCTAGACCACCACTCAACAGAGGTAGTGGAAAAGCAAAGTTATTAGGATATGAGGGAAGTGGACCTGGTCAGCAATAGTTCTTTGGAGGCAAGCTTGATCTTCTTCAGCAGCAGTTCAGTCTCATAGCAAACACCAAATATGATTCCGCAGCTGCAGACCAGTCCTCTAGGCAGACAGACACCAGGCATGAATCAGCAGTATAGCATAGTCTTTTCAGTAAGCAGACACTAGGCAGCTGTAGTTCAATCCTGAAGAAACCACCAGGCTCACCAACTGACTTGAGGCAACACTGCAGAAGTGGCACACTGCTGCAGGAACCTCACAAGGAGTTCTTGGACGAGTTTCTTTCAATGGCAGTGTTATAACAAGTTAAGCGCAACAACTCTATGTAAGGCAAATCAATACATGCATGTCATTGGAGCGAACCAAACAAAAGCTCAGTGTTCCTCTCCCACTATCCCTGGGGTCACTTTTATACTTCTTCATCAAGAGTCTCTTCATGTGTCTGCTATACCCAAACATCCTTTCACCTGTGTCTATTTCAAGAAAACATTTTTTCATGTGTTTGCTTTAGCAAGACATCCTTTCACCTATGTGCCCCAGCAAAACATCATTTGACATAACTAAGTTTCCAAAGAACCAGAAGTTTCCACTTCAAAGTAGTTTTCAGATGTGACAACTAATGGACTCTCTGTATGCACAAATAAAATACTAGGAGGCCACATATAGTTTTGTATTAATTATGCTCAAATGTAAATTTAAAAAGATTTAAATTATGTAAGTGTATATCTCACAGAATTCTTTTTATAAAGCAAGACACATATAATTTCATGATTGAGATTACTCCTGGAGTTTTCCATAGGAAATGCTAGCGGATGCTAGAATTATAGGACGTTTACTGGCAACTTCAAGAAACTTCAGATGATAGATTCTTAGTTAGTCATCACATAATTTTAAATTAATTAAGTTAAAAATGGATTCCTATATAGATCAATGATTATAATGTGGAATAAGCTGAGGATTATAGTTTTGCCTATATTATAAAATTATAAATTATAGAAGTATAAAATGGATCACATTGTTAGCTAAAATGAGACATAATTATCAAATAGATGTGCAAAAAGCATCTTGTCTCATCATGAGGTATGCTAAGACATAAAGCATATTAACCAAAGCCTATTAGAATTCAGCCAAGCTCTAGAGAGAATGATAAGGACTCCAGAGAAGAGCTTGGACTTAGAACTTGGCCTTCTTGTGTTTTGATTTCTGATCCCTGTAACCCCTGCATAACTATGTGCAAGTTATTCAGTTTCTCTGTGAAATTAGGATGCTAACCATCCTGGAGTTTTTGTGAGCCTTGACATGTCATAATGAACGCAGTTAATCTTAATTGCCAGTATTAGTGAAAAGTCACCTGTGGGCATGGGTTGCCTTGCTCACAGTTGGCCACTCTTGTGCTTCTTGCTATGTTCCACTTGGCAGCCAGGACCTGAACTCTGCTTTCCAAAGTGAGCATGTCAGGGTTTCCCAGCTGAGTACACCTGACAGCATATTTAGGGTTTCTTTAATTCTGTCTCTGTCTGGGGTTTCAGTTAAAGGAATCTGGAGAGTCAGGAGAACAAATGACTTTTCCTAAAAAGCAACCCTTTTCAAACACTGACTCCTAGATGTGTGGGAAGCAACTGGTCTACCTCTCTTCTTCTTTCAGTCACCCACATCCGAACATTAGTCTAATTTTAAACAGATACAGATCATCATAGGTCTTAGTCAACACAACAGTAAAAATGATGTGTGGGGAAAGAGTTACAGTTTTCAAAAGACACATGTGACAGTATCTGACTTAACCTGTCCAAGACTCTGTCCTTTCTGCAAGAACTTTCTAAGAAACCTTACCTATTGTGCTCAGCAACTCCTGAGTCCCAATTTTTTGAGTCTATACATCAATGAGTTGTCTTTAGTGGGTGTAATTTCACGGTGGACATAGTTATATGTCAATTATACTCACAAATTAGCCATTGTCTTCACTAAAGGTTCTGGAAGGGTCATGGTAGGTAAAAAGAGAGGGTGAGTTTTTTCAGACAGTCAATAGGAAAATGTACTTTAGTGAGACTAATCAACAAGATTTTTTTTTCCTAAGTAGACCCCAGCCTTCATGGGGTGAATAAAATCTCACATTTTTAGCCAAGATAGGACTTTTCAAATAAGCTTAGGTATTCCACTAATAGGCACCCCAACAATAAATACAACAGAGTGAAGGAAGCCACCCAAAGACATTTTTAAATGTGGGATTTCTCATTGTGAGGGTGAAGAAAAATTCTGTATCTACTTTGCACACATCAACATGTGCTATCAAATATCATTGATGTACTTGACAAACTTCCAAGTATAGCATCAGCCTTGTTAAAATACCCACTGGCACAACATTGCACTTCCAAATTTAGTGGGACAGCTGACAGCGTTTTTTTTTTCTTCTTGGTCTCTCCAAAAAAATGACCAGCAAAAATTTCACTGCATACATTTCCAAAGGTTCTGATGCTTATTTTTCTCTTTTTAGAAAGTAATTTCCCTGAGTGTGAAACTCAAAAATTCAGATGCAACCTATTCAGATGCAACCTTTAACCTTTAACAGAAGGGAAAAATACATGTTTGGGTAACATTCCACAACACGTTATAATAATGGTGACATTTGGAAAGGCTTTCGTGAAATGAATTTTATCTTTAAAAAAATCAAACACTGCTATCTGTAATATCAACTCAGAAATGAAAATATTTCTATTAATCTTTTGCAATGAAACCACTATCCCTTACCTAAGGCAAAGTTTTTACCTTCTCCTCTCAAAGTATTTTGGTTTTTTATTTTGTTTTGTTTGTTTTGTTTGTTTGTTTGTTTGTTTGTTTGTGAGACCAAAAGAGAAAGTCTTTCAGGTTGGATCCAAGGTGAATTTTCCAAGTCCTATGTCCTAACTGTGCTATGTCTTCAGCAAGAGGAAATTACATTCACGTGTCTTGAATTTGAATTTTAATGTTTTCTCTGAGTTGTTATTTGTTTTATGTGTATGAGTGTTTCTCCTGCTTGTGTCTGTATGCCACATGTGTACCTAATACTCACAGATTAATATTCCTAATAAAGGAAGGTGACAGACCCCTCAAACTAGGATAGCAAGTAGCTATGAAAAGGATGATTAGAGACAGACATTTGAGTAACATAATTTTCAAAGATACACAAATTTTCTAGAATACAGTCATCAGGAGGCAACAGATCTTAAAATTAAAGCAATTTTAAACAATCAGTATGATGAATATTAAATTGATAATGCTTAATATCATAGCAACCTGAAGTTTAAAAGTAAATCCCACAATGGAAAAAAATGAATAAGGGAATTCATTGACATTTGAATGTCAGCCTCCTGGTTCTTCCAACTGAATCATGTTTCCATTTCAGAATCTACACTGTCATGCTCATTTTTTTAAATATAGTAACACAATTTTGTGCCAAGAAGCAAGGGCAATGCCAAACCTAGAACAATCCATAAAATCAAGTTTGGGGAAGATTTGAATTGCTTATAAATATTAAAAGCTGTGTGGAGAGTAATAATTAGAAAATAATTGCAAGAAAATCTACTGCTTTTCTCACAAGGTCCAAACTGTACCCTGAAGCTAATGTGGTCAGAACAGTGAAGTTTTGTATAGATAAAAATGGAACCCCGTTTTATGGTCAAATTCTACTGCATGCTCTCTAGTTCTGTTTTTGATCCAAGTGTGGTCCACATGCTTCTGGGATATAGCAACGTGGTTTTGATGCCACAACCAAAAACAAGTCGTACCATTAGCTTGGGTTTACTGGCTCCCTTCCCTCATAGTATAGCCTAAGGGGGCACCTGGGATTCAACACCATATGAGCATTGCCCACCGCTAAGCCTACAGTTTAGCTCTTTAAGGGTTTCAGTTATCATCTTATAGAAAATGCCCTGAATTTCTCCATGTTTGCAGAATTCAAAACTTTTAACACAGACATCTGACAAGTTTCCAGTTCCTTGTATAGTTCAGTTTTATTTCAATATTTATTTAGTTCAATGTCTATTTTAGCATCATAGCCATCATAATGAATAATATTAACTTCCTTTATTATGTCTTATGTGCCAGACATTTATAACCCAAATTTACTAGTCAATAATCACCTTATGCTCCACATAGAATTTATTCCTGCCCTAATTCCTTATTTTAAAGTTCCAAACAATGCCTCTTTATAAGGTCTTTAAAGAAGAACATATTACAATCTGTCAAAGATTATACTAACCCTCCAGTTATTATCTTACTTTTTGATATGTGGTGAGACATTCAGTTTCCATGAGGTTTACACACCTCAATTCCTTAACATAGTCTTCCTTGTTTACATTCTGATTATCCCCATACTTCCACATCAGTTCCTGCTAAGCCTTTCCACCATTAGTATTCTACTTCACTACTCTCATCTTACACATAATTTACTGCCACTCCTCCCTTAATGTGCTATGATGTCCCTTTCTATCTAATTTTCTGTATTCCATTTGCATTCCATATACACAAAACAAGAAATTTGAAACTTGGATCCACATATAAGAGAGAATATACAATTTTTACCTATCTGAATCTGATCTACTGCACTATGATATTTTTCAGTTCTATCCATTTACCTGTCAATTTTATAAATTAATCTTTATCTAGAGCTGAAGAATAGTCCATTGTAGATGTGTCATGTTTTTCTTATTCATTCAAGTATTGAAGGACGTCTACGTTGAGTCTATTTTCCACCTTTTGTCAATAGAGCAGCAATGAATATGAATGTGTAAATGTCCCTGTAGTAGGATGTGGGTTCTACTAAAGTCCAGTGGGTACATGCTCAAGAGTGATAGAGCTGCCTCATGTGGCAGTTCTATTTATAGGATTTATTTTTTAATCACATTGATTTGCAAAGTGTATTGCAGCACTCAACATGATGACCAAGAGTATGTAACAGTTCACTTTTTACCATGCCCACTTCAGTTAAAGGTTGTCATTCATAAGATTTGCCTTGGTCATGGGTATATTCGCAGCAATAAAATACTTAGACAGAAGTTGGTACAAGGAACTAGGGTATTGCTGTGACAAGCCTTACCAATCTGTTTGTTGGAGAAGTATAGAAACTTTGGGGATTTTGGACTAGAAAAAAAAAAGTTGACCCTTTTAAACAGGACCTAATGAGCTATCCTAGGAGGAGCATGGAAGACAGTAATACTGAAAGTTATATGAATGTTGGGGGCTCAGATCAAGAGATTTTAGAGGAAAACAATATTATTGGCTGGCTTAGAGGTCATTTTTATGTTATTTTAGCAAAGAATATGGTTGCTTTGAGTTAATGGTGTTGACATAAGAGATTTCAAGACAGCCTAGTATTGACTGTGTCACATAGTTATTAGTGATCACTCTTACACAGATCTACAATGAAAAGGAGTAAATCAGACAAAGAGAAGTAAATTACAAAAGGTACAATTTGAGGAAGAAAAGAGCACCAGGAAATTTAATGTTCAAGATAAGTCCTGTGCTCAAAGAGATAAAACACATAATTAAAATGAAATAAAATAAGTAGTACCCTTACAGCAAGACATCATCCAGTCAAAACCCCCAATTGTGAAGAGAAATTAAAAAAAAAAAAGATAATGCAGCAAAGGAATCCATCTTCAACTGAGATCTTACACAAATGTAATTCAAAGATGGGTCAGGTTCCAGCCCCAGCAAGCAAAAGAACTCTGCAGCTTAAGCAATAATGAACATGAATTTAGACTCAAGTAAGATATAGGAAAAGTGTTCAGGAATCTTCCTCCATAGTTAAGTAAAGCTACAGAGGCTAGGCATATAGCAGGGCAGTCCTGCATGGAGAACCAGAGAGGCCATTGTGTGACCCTATAAAAATGAAGGTTAGGTTATGTTGGATACTCAAAGATGTTGGTGATGCCAGAGCTATAGGAAATCTGCCAAGGATAGTAACTAATAGGGAATGGAACCAACCCAAGAAAGAGAAGTGTGTTACTGTCAGCAAAGCTGAAAGGAAAGTGCATTCTAAACATTTGGACATCAAGCATAGTTCTGCAGAATTTGGAATTTTGCCTTCTGGGTTTTGATCTCGCTTTTGTCCACTATTTCTTCACTATGCTCCCCTCTTCTGCTTTTTGGAATGGTAATGTATATTGTGTGTCATTGTATGTTGAAAGTCTATAATATGTACTTTTAATTTTTACTTATAGTGAATTATAGTTAAGAGATTGTCTTGAGGCTCAGAAGAGTCTTTGGACTTTTGAACTAGACTAAATATGTTTTGCACTATAATATGGCTACAGGCCTATGAATACCAAGAAGTGGAATATCCCCATTGGCCCATATATTTTAATATTTAGTTATAAGTTAATGGGACCATTTGGAAAGGATTAGGAGATGTGGGCTTTTTGGAAGAGGTATGGGCTTATTGCAAGAGGCATGTCAATATCACTGACAGTGGGTTTTGAAACCCACTCCAAGTACAGTCTCTCTCTCTCTCTCTCTCTCTCTCTCTCTCTCTCTCTCTCTCTCTCTC